>NW_027168671.1:255000-257500 GCF_036898095.1 Palaemon carinicauda
ATTAAATTTAACAGGCACTATTGACCATGTTCTGGCCTTCGGGATCACATGGTTGTGGTTCCGCATAGTGTTACACACATGACACTTATTAATAAACCTAACAATATCTTTCTTCATCCCTAACTAAAAAAATGACACTCTGACCCTTCTCAAGGACCTATCTATACCTACATGTCCTGCGTAACAACTTACATGAATTACATGGATGGCTTTCTCCACTCCCTTTTGGCAGAATCTACCCAGTGCACTCTATTTCCCAGGACCAACCTGGCCTTGGATCCTCCTTGCCAATGTCCAAGTTTCGAGGCGGGCTTCAGAGCTTCACCTTGCCAGTCTCTTGGAGGATGTATTCCGCTCCTCCTACATGACTCGTTAAGGGATATGACCTGCTTTTACAATATAAGAAGTCATTGGCTGGTGGCTGTGAGAAGTTTTAACGGGTATCCACGGGTACTAATGGAAGACTGAGACTTGTGCCAGAGTTCAACCTACAAGCCCTCACTCTGCCCAAGCCGCAAAGAAATCTAACTATTCCCTCACAGCGGATCCAGATGTTAGCAGTTTTCTCCTTTTGTCTATTGTTCCTGTCATCAAAATCCTATTTTTTTCTAAATCAAAATGCAAGTTGAAACTAAAGAAAAGTGTTATTGTTTTCCTAGTTATAATAAAGAAGGAGATTACTGAGAGATAATTACTAGATATAATCACATTGACCACCCGATGGTACTTCGAGCTTACTTGATTGCTAAACCCAAAACCTACAGATAGAGTGGGTCTGTTCACGTGCATATTAGGATAACACAGCTAACATCACGCAGGGGAAACTGACCAGTCGAACCCTTAATTTTCTTGCCTAAATCTTGCTATATCCGTTCTCTTTTAATTTTTTTTTTTTATGCAAATCTAAGTGTATGATTAATATTTTCTTTAATTCAGGGTTGTCGTGTACATATCATAGATGTTTTAACTAAATTTTATTAAAAATTATTATACATAAGTGAAAAAAAACATATATGCTTATGGAGTATTAAATCTTATTTAATCTACAGTAGATTGTTACAGGTATACAGTACATACAAGAGGAATGGCGAAAAAAAAAACTCGCACAAAGTTACACCGGTGTTTGATACAATACAGCCGTCATTTTGTCATCTCTCTCATTGCCATCTTACTCATTTGTCATCTTACCCATATTGTCATCTTACTCCTTCTGTCATCTTACTCATTTTATCATCTTACCCATATTGTCATCTTACACCTATCATCTTACTCATTTTGTCATCTCTCTCATTGCCACCTTACTCATTTGACATCTTACCCATATTGTCATCTTACTCCTTCTGTCATCTTACTCATTTTGTCATCTTACTCATTTTGTCATCCTACTCATTGTCATCTTACTCATTTTGTCACCCTACTCATTATCATCTTACTCCTTTAGTTATCTTACTCCTTTTGTCATGTTACTCATTTTGTCATTTTTTTTGTTGTCATCTTACTCATTTTGTCATCTTTCTAATGGTCATCTCACTCATTTTGTCATCATACTCATTTGGTCATCTTTCTTATTGTCATCTTACTCATTTTGTCATCTTTCTCATGATCATCTTGCTCATTTAGTCATCATACTTATTTGGCCATCTTTCTTAATGTCATCTTACTCATTTTGTCATCTTTCTCATGGTCATCTTACTCATTTTGTTATCTTTCTTATTAGCATCTTACTCATTTTGTTATCTTTCTTATTAGCATCTTACTCATTTTGTCATCTTTCTCATAGTCATCTTACTCATTTTGTTATCTTTCTTATTAGCATCTTACTCATTTTGTCATCTTTCTCATAGTCATCTTACTCATTTTGTCATTTTACTCATTTTATCATCTTACTCATTGTCATTTGACTCATTTTGTCATCTTACTCATTTTACGCTTTTCCCGCCTGTCCTTTGCCATATTTCGATTAATATACGAATTCTGAAAAAGGTTTGACATCTTACAAAAATAGAACCCTAGTCCATGAAATGATTCCTAACTATCTTAATTAGATGTGGAACATATACGAACACATGAATGTCCCTACCAGAAACATCAGGATTTGTAAAAAGAAGGTTTATTTATTGCCATACCTAAATTTTGCCACAGTTTAATATTCATAGTATGAAGATCATTTACCATAGCAACGACTGAAAATCCGATCGCTTCTACTTTATTTTTTATATTATTTCAAACAGGATATCTTTCTTCATAGTACGGTAAAAACCATAATATACGATGTGTTTCCAAGACCAAACTAACCCCTTAACGTTAAACATTGAACTTTTCTTTCACGAGAGTAGAGTGTGTCTGTTCCCTTGTTGGATGTCCATTCATGAGCAACACTCATTTAATACAATTTGTTCTTTGTTTCGTTATGTTTGGGGAAGGAATGAAAAATAAAATCTCCTACCTCTTCTAAAACCTCCCTGTACTTTTAAGATTGCATTTTCTGTTTTATCCTTAA
>NW_027168671.1:265000-282500 GCF_036898095.1 Palaemon carinicauda
TTTCCGGTTTAAATAGCATTAATAATTTAACTAAGAAAGCTATTTAGGCATTTTATGCTTGTAAAGATATTCATATGCATAATTTTCCTTTTATGTGTCGGTGATATAGGTAACCGAGATCTCGTCTTGCCTAGGTAACCTAACCTAGGCAACAAGGTATACATTCGACATTTCCACGGTTACCCTCGTGTATTGGTTATCAATTCATTGGAGATTGATATCTCCTAGAATTATTATATTACCGATACTCATCTCTTATAGAGATTTAAGGGTAATCTCTCTTCCCTCTGAGTGTACCCTTAGGCTACAACCCTAATCGGTCGTGCCTCGAGTTTTAATTCAGGCATGACTAGCCTAGAGCTTCTTGTCTCGTCCCTTAACTGCAGATGGCTGGTTTTGGGATTCAGTCAGAACATCAGAGTATTTAGCCTTGTACCGACAGTCGGCCGACAGGGTGAATAGTCATTCCCCTGCCGGCTAGGCTGGCGGCATAGGAGGTTAGCCCTCCCTAGGCTACACCTGAAGTGGTTGTATGATGCTGCCATCTTCTCCCTGTGGCTTAGTAGACTAGTCCTGTGCTCGCAGACCCTAGGCTAAGGAGTAGTGCACTTCTGAGGCCTATGATGGCGTGGCACTGGAACCCTGTTTCTCCCTTTTTGAGAGGAGGCGGCACTGCTGCCGTCCTCTTAACTGTATTGGCAGACCCTAGGCTGGAGAATAGAGATTATCCTGCCACCTAGGATGGCGCCGATACTGAAACAGTGTTCGTAAGGGTGTGGTAGGTTCAGCAACTTTGCCGGCTCCTTCCACACCTCATACAGGACCCTTTTCTCTCCCCTATCTGTCATTTAGTGATGGCCTAGCCATCGTGACTCTTTGGGCCGTTGTCCTGCAATCTCACCGATTTCCAGTGGGTTGCAGAGCCGGCCGGACTCCTACTCAACAGCTGTTGTCAGACTGCCGGCGGCTATGCCAGCTGCCGGGGCCGTAACAGTTGCTAGCGGCAATGATTGCTGCAGTCGGCCATGCCAGCTTCCGGCGGCTATGACAACTGCCAGCAGCCATGACGGCTGCTGGCGGCTATGCAGGCTACTGGCAGCCATGTCATCTGCCGGCGGATATGATGGCTGCCGCCGGCTGGCGGCTGTCGGCAGCCATGATGGCTGTTGGTGAGAAGTCTCTTCTGTCACCAAGGTTTTTCATTCCCCCTTGGACTGCTCTCCACTAGTGCTGTTGCCAGGGTACTAGCCTGGCCGGTGGTATGCCGGCCGGACCAGCACAGACAGGTGCTGACTCAGCTGGCGGTATGCCGACTGTACCAGTGCTGCCAGGTGCTAACCGGCCGGCCATGTACCAACTGGACCTTGCCGGCGATGGTACTGGTGGTTGAATGGAAGCCTGAATGATACATTCTCCCCTTCCATTTGAACCTTCTTTCTGGGGAAAGGCAGTAAGTTAGATATTTACCTCCTTATTTAGTTTATACATACACAGTAATTAGGCAGTCCTTCACTCCATGCTTTCTCTCTCTCTTTAGCTAGCATGCTGGCCCGGCTGTGCCGGCAGGGACTAGCTATGCCGGCTATATGCCATTGGATTACAGTATATGTTTATACAGTAGTCAATATATTTGCAGTATAGTATATATTACACATAGAAAACTATTGTATATATTATAGTAGTAGTTATCTTTAAATATATCTTGGTTATCCTTGCCCAGGTGTTTGCTGAGATGGATCATATATTGAAAAAATAGAATTTCTTCAATATTCTGATTAGAAATCAGTTTACTCTTTACCTTACAATATCAAATAAATTAAAGGGCCTTTGATAGTACACTATCTATCCTTAAAGATTAGAACCCTTGATCAGGAAACTCTATGGTTTTAATATTGGAAGGAAGGCCTTGGCAAATGGTCTGGGTAGGATACACAAATATATGTATTTTATATTTCCTAGTCCAGTCGGCGTAATACTGGCCGCGCACTGGCTGAACTACAATATATAATTATACAGTAGTCAGTAATTTGCAATATAGTATACATTTCCAACAGAAAACTATAGTATGATTATACAGTGGTTAATTTCTAACATATCTTGAGTGCCCTTGTGCGGGCTTCTATTGAGACCGATCCTATATTGAAGGAATAAAATTCCTTCAATACACTGATTAGAAATCCGGTACCCTTACCCCACAGTGTTAAATAATTAAAAGGGGCAGTGGCAATGTACACTTTTTCTACCATTAGGGGTTTGAAACCTTTCGTTTGAGTTGCCTTGATAAAGGAAACTCTTTATAATTAATACTGGGGGGAGGTAACAGCAATTGCTTGCAAGGGATACACAAGTATGGTTCCAATCCTTTTGAGCAAAGTTTATTACAACAAAATCATTTTGAACAAAGTTATTTTGAGCGAAGTCATTTTGAACGAAACTTTAAGAGCGATTGACAATTTCAACGAAGATTGATTTTAAGCGATTGTAACTAATGGTTGTTAACTCAATTTACCGAGATTGTAACTAATGGTTGTTAACTAAAATGGTCGTTAATAATATAATACTTGAATGGTTATTGAAGATATGCATTTCACTTCATTTTTTTTTAACTTGGAAATTCCAATTTATGTAGTCTTTTCTTAGAAATATTTGCAAGTAACCCATCATGGATATTATGCTTTCTAGTCGCAGCAAAAACAAAATAGCATATAAAGGTTATATCTATAGAAAAGATAAAGATACTCAAACGACCATTTCATGGCGTTGTGAAGTGAAAGTTGTAAAGGACGTATGAGTACTACACTGGAATACGAAAGTGATAGAAATGGCACCGAGAAAGGCGAACACTCGCATGCACCTGATGTTGTTGAAGTTGGCGAAGAAAAAAAGTTCTAAAAGCTGCTGCAACAACACATGATCCACCAAGGCGATTACTTCAAGATGCTATCGCTGGTCTATCAGATTATCTGGGGGGAAATTGAAGAGTAGCATATCTAGGAAGCGAAGAATTATGGGAAACTACCCTCCACCCCCTCTACCAGCTGCATCCATTGTTATACCGGAATCCTTGCAGTTAACTTTTACGGGCGATAATTTCATTCTATATGATAGTGGTATAAGTGGTGTTAATAGAGGTTTTATTTTCGGCACTAATGAAAGTCTTACTTGGTTGAGAGAAAATCGACACTGGTTAGCTGACGGAAGATTCAAAAGGTCTCCAAGTATTTTCTTACAATTTTTTACAGTACATGTATTGATAAAGGGTAATGTAATACCTTGTGCATATGTTTTACTCACGAAAAGATGTGAAGAAAGTCACAAATTAGTTTTCAACTGTTTTGATAGACTTCAAAATTGCGTCAAAAAAAGCAATAGCAAGCATATTCCCACGCGAAAACATATCAGGATGTTTCTTTCATTTAGGGTGTTGAGAAAAATAATCAACGTGGGGCTGAGAGAAAAATATGTGAACGAAGAAAATGTTAGGACGTTGATAAATATGACGACTTGCACGGCATTTCTCCCTACGGGTGATGTCATAAAAGGGTTTGAAGCTTTGCGTAATTTGGAAAGTTATGACGAAGATCTCGATGTGATTTTCGATTATTTTGTAGATACCTATATCGGCCTCCCAATGTCAAACAACCAGAGGAGAAGACCGAGATTTCCGTTATCATTGTGGAACGTTTTCAAGAGGTTTCAAATGGGTCTTCCCCAAACAAACAATGCCGTGGAAGGATGGCATACTGCTTTCCAAGGAAGTCTTTCATGTAGTCACCCAACAGTCTGGCTCCTAATAGAGGCATTAAGAAAGGAAGAGAACCTACAGAGGAATAAATATTTGGGGATAATGTCAGGAGAGCCTTTACGTAAGAAGAGAAAATATGAGAACTTAGAAAGAAGACTAAAGAGCGTTATTGATTCTAGAGAAGATGTAGAAATTACTGCTTACCTTAAACACCTAGCTTACAATATTACATTTTGAATAAATTTACATTATATATTATAGGCATAATTCATGAATTTCTATTTTTACATTTTAGCTTTTATATGTTTTTCTGTACAAAATAAGAAAATTTACATTTTATTTTTATTTTTTTTTACACCATATTTTTTTTCCTTTTTTTACATATATATATGTATATATATATATATATATATATATATATATATATATATATATATATATATATATATATATATATATATATATACATGTATATATATATATATATATATATATATATATATATGAATATATATATATATATATATATATATATATATATATATATATATATATATATATATATATATATATATATATATATATATATATAAATTATATTTATATATATATATATATATATATATATATATATATATATATATATATATATATATATATAATTATATACACACACACATACACACACACACACACATATATATATATATATATATATATATATATATATATATATATATATATATATATATATATATATATATATAATTATATACACATAAACACACAAACACACACACATATATATATATATATATATATATATATATATATATATATATATATATATATATATATATATATATGTGTGTGTGTGTGTGTGTGTGTGTGTGTGTGTGTGTGTATCCAAACACTTGCTCCCCATCATGTAGCGGATAATGAAACACTATTGAATATGGATTTATAGAGAAAATTAATAAGACTGTTAAAAGGGATGATGGGGGATTTAGAGCCTAACTTAACGAAAAAATCCGAATTGATTCTCTCTGTTGAAAATGTTGTAGAATATCACATTCTAATAAGTACATATCATGGTGTTAGGTCTTTTGCATGATGATATTCACTACAAATTTTCTACATAACATGAAGTTTGGTATTTATGCAAGATGAGATACACTACCCAATTGTCTACATAACATGAAGTTTGGTCTTTCTGCAAGAGGAGATTAAGACCAACATTGTCTGCATAACAAGAAATTTGTTCCTTATGCGAGATTAGATAAACTACCCAATTGTTCACATAACATGGAGTCTTTCTACAAGATGACATAGCTAAGACATTGTCTCTATTTCATGAAGTTTCGTCTTTCTGCAAGATGAGATACACTATCAAATTAACTTCATAACATGAAGTTTGGTGTTTCTGCGAGATGAGATACACTACCAAAGTTGTCCACATAACATGTTTTATTTTCATGCAAGATGAGATTCACTACCAAATTGTCTACATAACATGAAGTATGGTGTTTCTGCGAGATGAGATACACTACCAAAATTGTCCACATAGCATGAAGTTTTATTTTCATGCAAGATGAGATACACTACCAAATTGTTTACAGATCTTGAAGTTTTTACTCGCCCTAAGATGAGATAAACTATCAAATTGTCTATATAACATGATGTTTGATCTTTCCACAAGGGGATATAAACAATCAAATTGTCTACATAATATAAAGTTTTGTCTTTTGGCAACATGTAATAAACTACTAATTTGTCTACACAACATGAAATTTGGCCTTTCTGTAAGATGAGATAAACTAACAAATTGTCTACATTAAGTGAAGTTTTGTTTTTCTGCGATATGAGGCAAAGTACTAAATTTTCTACCTAACATGATGTTTGGTCTTTCTTGCTGCAAGATGAGATAAACCACTTGATTATCTACATAACATGAAATATGGTCTTTTCGCAAGATGAGATAACCTACCAAATTATCTACATAACATGGAGTATGGTTTATCACAAGATGAGACACACTACCGAATTGACTACATAACATGAAGTCTGGTCTTTCTGCAAGATGAAATACACTACCAAATTGTCTACGTAACATGAGGTTTGGTCTTTCTTGCGGCAAGATGAGATAAACTACTTAATTATCTACATAACATGGAGTATGGTCTTTCCGCAAGATGATATAACCTACCAAATTATCTACATAACATGGAGTATGGTCTATTGCAAGATGAGACACATTACCGAATTGTCTACATAACATGAAGTCTGGTCTTTTTGCAAGATGAAATACACTACCAAATTGTCTACATAACCTGAGGTTTGGTCTTTCATGCTGCAAGATGAGATAAACTACTTAATCATCTAAATAACATGAAGTTTTGTCTTTCCGCAAGATGAGATAGCCTACCAAATTGTCTACATAACAGGAAGTATGGTCTATGGCAAGATGAGACACACTACTGAATTGTCTACATAACAAGAAGTTGGTCTTTCTGCAAGATGACATAAACCACCCCATCAGGAAACAGCAGAAAGGAATCAGAATGGATGAAGGCAAACGAATAAAAGACTAACGACTTCTAAAACGGTAATAAAACAGCTGGAAAAGGAAAACCAAAATATGTCTGGCATGAAGAGACTCACAAAAAACCCTCAACATATTTTCACATCCCATAAAATTGGATTTACCTTCAATG
The DNA here is from genome assembly GCF_036898095.1 of Palaemon carinicauda. Classification (NCBI taxonomy): domain Eukaryota; kingdom Metazoa; phylum Arthropoda; class Malacostraca; order Decapoda; family Palaemonidae; genus Palaemon; species Palaemon carinicauda. The sequence goes on from NW_027168671.1 coordinate 271,460, forward strand.
TAACCCTAGATCATGTGAATATATTTATTGAAGTTTTAGATCATGGGCAATATTTGGTTTGCCTAAACCATTGCGGACGCGAATGAAATAGGCAGATGCATTTATCTAATGGATATGATGATTGGCCAAATTCAATGATTTCTAACATATTGGAATTGGTGAAATATCCTAAACTATGAAGCCTGTTTTTTCTCTTCTGAATTCTGTAACTATTCTAAATGTTATTGTGTTGGAGCACTAAGACGAAACCGAAATTCATGTTTACTAAACATCAAATAGGAAAATATCATAACAAGTAATCACCTGACCGGTTATAATGAACAATGCCGAAGTTGTATGACCGAATAGAAGTGATTCCAGTAGACTGTTTTTTGTCTGAAAACACTTCCGAATAAAAAATTGATGTTTAGATTTATAGATCACCAAGACAAAAAAATAAAACGTCCAGCAAAATCTGGTTAAGAAACACAACAATCATAGACTTTTGGTTGTAATGAGAAGGAAAAACGTATGTGATTGATTGAGTTTAAGACTTATATAGGGAATTTGAAGCTGCGTGACTCATCAGAATTTGTCCTAGTCACTAAGTTTGAACTAACTTCACTTCATATCTTAGAGAGAAATAATTAAAAAGGTGAGATATTATTATTATTATTATTATTATTATTATTATTATTATTATTATTATTATTATTATTATTATTATTATTATTATTATTATAAGCTAAGGTACTGTCGGGAATTTTCGAACTGATCACTCGAAAATCCCGCCATTTAACTCAACCAACGTTAGGTTAAATTGGAGGGAAGGTTGAGAGAACTTGCGGGCGTTGGGTCGAATGACTGTGATTTGATACAAGACTGTTTAAGAACCTAGAGAGGAACCGCCTGGTAGGGAAGGCGCTGAGGTTAAAGAAATCGAGCATTTGTAATTTATGATTCAGAAATTTAATGTCATTTTATTGTACCATGACGAAAATATCCTATGTAGAAATTTAGATTCAGAAAAAACGCGGGAATAAGGTGTCGTCAGGGCTGCAGAGCTCAGCTCTGCCTCTTTTGTCCAACGTCCTCAGCAGAAGTAAGTCATATTAATTGTACTCTCTCCCACCTCTATTGTGCCCAGGTCGGTTTCCCTATAGGTTCTACAAGTGTTTTGTAAGATTTGTATCCATGTATATTTAGTCGATCCTTGTGATTGGGGATCAGTGGTGTCTTTTAAATTACGTGAAAAAGCCTTGGTATGCCGTTAACCGAGGCAACTTATTAAAATATTAATTAATTTTGCTAAATTTTGAGTCCGGTGCGGACTTGGTTTTTTCAGCAGCGCATGAGGTTATTTAGTGACTTATCTCTTTAGTATGTCGAGTAAATGTTTGATTATGTATTTCCCTTGTATTAAATAATTATTTCTGTAATAAACTTGTTAAAATATAGCTGTATTTTGTTGATTCCTGGAGGGTTTTGGGAGTCTTACCTCTTCAAGGTCTTGCTATCCGCCCAGAACATCGGGCAGATTTAATAAACTGGTGAAAATCACGACAACTGGTCCTTAGAACCGGATAGCAAGTGTCTCTCAGAGCTAGAAAGGAATTCCACAGAATATGAGCTTTAGAGTAGCCTTAATAGGTCATAGTCAGCTTCCCCCAAATCTGCCGCAATGTTCAGATAGCGAGGTAGAAATTTACCGGAGGCCTGGTCAATAATTTTTTTAATGATCAGTTAGAGTTTTGGAACAAGAGGTACGATTTGGTTGTTTTATATCTAGGAGGGAGCGACCTGGCGAATGAACACCCCAAAACTGTGTGGGATGATTTGAGGGTCCTCATCGAACGGTTGAGGAACATAACGGGGATCATTTCTATTTGTGACGCGGAGGTTAGGGAGTATCTACCTGACAACAGATTTGCAGTTAATCCAACAGAGTACGTTGGTAAGGTAAAAAACTTCAATGCAAGAGTCTCGAAATATTGTTCGAAGAGGCATCAGTACAGTGTGAGACACCTGCCGATGAACTCCAGAGCCTACCACGAGGGCAGGTTAAGGGACAGGGTCCACTTTGATCAATCAATTCGCAATGCTTTCCTCAACAGTTTGATGAGGCTGATCAGGAGAGAGAGGGAGAGACGTAACAATTAAAGTCCTCAACGTCTCGGTCAACCACATGTTAGTTTTCTTGAGTCCCCTCTTCATAACGTAGACGTAACTTCTTTTCTTGTTTTGATAACCTCCCGTAATTAAAGTAAAGTAGTCAGAATGGCGGTGGCCACGATCGTGCACATTGAGGCGTCGATGGGCCTAGTAACAGACTTGCTTAGCGAAACGCTAAGAGCGCTATTAGAGACCTACTCTGAGTCCGTTTACCAGAATTTGGTAACGGAGTTACAGGCAGAGGTCCGACAGCTAAGAGAGCTATACAAAAGCCAGCGCATGAAACTAGAATCTAGTATTGAAGCCCGAATCAGGCACACGTTAGGTGAAGCTACACACGCTTCTACCCTACTGTATAATAGGATAGACAAAGTGAAAAGCCCTTCAACGGGGAATGTTGCCCTCCCCAGGTTGAAACCACTGCCTCTACCCACGTTTGAAGGGGAAGTGCAAGAGTACGTATCGTACCGTGAGCTCTTCACAATCCACGTGGATAGAGGAGAGGATTTAGACGAAGTGTCTAAATTTACTTATTTGCTGGGGACATTGGACAAGGAGCCGCTTAGAGTCGTAAAATCTTTAAGTGTAACTGCCGCGAACTATAGATTTGCGTTAGATCTACTACACAAACAATATGGTAACGTACATCAGAGGCTCGTGATTCTGCACCGAAAGTTAGCTAACATATTTGTGCCGTCACTAGACCCCTTACAGCTCAAAAGGATCCGTTTCGAGTTAACTATTATAATTGAACAAATTAAAAGGTTGAGTAAAGATGATATAGGCCAGGGCATGGTCATGAGTCTCATAAATCAAAAATTGTCAGAGGGAAAGCTCTATCGGAAAGTGGTCGAGCATTTGAGAAAATGTGATTATACGTTGGATGAGTTTTTTGACGCAATAGACTTCATTATAAGAATGCTCGAAGACGACGCATTACAAAGAGGCGACAAACTCGAGCATGATAAAAGAAAAGATAACAGTGTAAGACCGAAATCCACTCCTGTCCACAATAATTCTTGCCCATTTTGTAGTGAACGGCATCCGCCTCACGGTTGTCGCCAAGTAACTGACGTAGCTGCCAGACGTCGCATTTTGCTTAAAAGGGGCCTTTGCTTTAACTGTACAAAGTCAGGTCAGCATAGTGATAAATGTCCCATCCAAAGTTCTTGTAAAATTTGTAATGCCAAACATCACACCGCAATTTGCGATGATCACAATGCAGGAAGACGACCGCAATCTAACCCCCATAGTAGCAATAGTCAATTAACAACGTCCCGCCCCGTAGTAAATGCGATGCCTACACAGCACGAAACTGCCCCCCGTCCATCCAAAGTTAAAGTAGAATCTAAACCATGCAAAAGCGCAAGGATTGCACAGAAATCTGATGTAGACCTCCCATGTACCCTCTTGCCAACCGCGATGGCAGACATATATCGAAAACAAGGTAGCAAGTGAGTCTGCCTTTTCCTTGACTCCAGGACCCAAAGAAGCTTCATATCAGCAAAAATCACGAGTCAATTAGGCCTACCGGTGGTAGGGCAAGTGTCATTGAATATAGCTCCATTCGGCTCCGCGGAAATAAGTGGACAGTACAATGTAGTGAGTTGCAGGGTTGAGATGGGAAAAAGATCAGTGAGGATGAAGTTCGTGGCACACACACACATGGAGGTCCCGATACATAACGCTGGTTGTGTAAAGGTCAGACAGCATCTGTTGAGCAAGGGAGTCACGTTAGCCGATCCAGCAAACCAATCAAATACCATGAAGAACGTACACATATTAGTAGGGGCTGATTATTTTAGCTGTTTTATTATAGGGGTTGAGAAAGTGGATGGGATAAATCTTTTCTTGACTCATAATGGTATGTCCCCATATGGGAAGGTGCCACAGTGGCTATTCCAAGGGGAAAAAGTTGAACAAGTAAGAACGCTCAGAGTGTGCAAAATCATGAATGAACCATATCAGTTTGATGTAGATGAATGGTGGCGTTTGGACCATGTTGGCATCTGAGCAATACACCGTGCGCGAGGCGGAAGCCTTGCGAAAGGTATCACGAAGTGTTGTGAAAAAACCTGAGGGATATCAGGTTAGCCTACCATTCGGATCGAATGCTAGGCCAGATACGAACTATAGAAACGCTATGGCATAGTTAGAGTCGTTGCAAACTAAATTTAGGAAGGATAGGGAATATTTCGAACAATACCAGGGAGTGATAGACAAATATATTGAAGTGGGTTTTATATCTGAAGTAAAAGAACGTAAGGTTGAAGGATATTATATGCCGCACTTTGGAATCCGGAAAGAAAGCCGCACCACCCCCCTTAGAATTGTGTTCAATGCTTCCGCAAAATCGAAAGGTGGTAAGTCCTTGAATGAGTGCCTATTGCCTGACCCCAATCTAGTGGAACTAGCATATTACTTAATCATAAGGTTTAGGTTGAACAAATATGCCATGTTAGCTGATATCAGCAAAGCCTTCCATCATGTCTTGTTGGATCCTCGTGATGCCCAATACACACGATTTCTGTGGCGCGAGGCAACAGGTCGAGCGCTTACCTTCGCCTTTGGAGTCGTGGTGTTGGGCATCACGTCAAGTCCATTTTTGTTACAACAAGTGTTAAATTATCATTTTAAAGGGGAAGGTAGGCCAGATTTGGTAAAGTCTTTTTATATTGATAATTATCTAGCCACTTTCGAGAATCTGGAGAGCATGAAGCAGGAGCATGAGTCGGTTAATAACATCTTAAGAGGGGCGGGTATGCCTTTAGAAGGATGGGCATCCAATCACTTGGCCTTTGATAGCGAGAAAGAATGGAGAGAGCCTGTGAGTGTGAACGTGCTTGGGTTGCGATGGACCCGAGACGTGGACCGATTGTGTGTGAAAGGAAGTAAGAAGATCTGTGAGTTGGGGGAGGGATGGGTGCCTACGAAGCGTAGGGTACTTTCCCTGTTAGTCTCAATTTACGATCCGATAGGTTTGATAAGCCCATTGTTTGTAAGAGGAAAACTTTTCCTCCAACAACTATGGGCGAATGACGTGGGTTGGGATGATGTGTTGAAAGGAGAAAAGGCTAGAGAAGCAAGTGAGTTGTTGAGTGATTTGAAAGCCGTGAGCGAAATCACTTTTCCAAGAAAAATAGGTAGGAAAGGTTTAGAACTCCATAAATTCACTGATGATGGCAGTAAGGCATACGGCACAGTAGCATATACCAGGGACAATTGCAATCACGTAACCATAATCACCAGTAAAATGAGGATCACTCCGAAGGGAATGAACAAATTGACAATTCCAAAGCTAGAACTGCTAGCATTGTTGCTAGGCAGCAGATTAGCTAAAACCCTCAGAGAGGTGATAGAACCTCGAGAGGTAGTCATATGGAAGGACAGTAAGGTCACGTTGGCATGGATAGCATCTCCCGAGGCCAAGGACCACAAGAATGTTTTTATATCTAACCGAGTAGCGGAGATTGTTTTTCTTCAGCAGGTTTGTCATTTGAGTTTGATGCATGTCCCCAGTAAACAGAACCCTGCTGATATCCTGTCCAGAGGTGCAACGACGCAACAACTGCTAGATAACTCTCTGTGGAGGAGAGGTCCAGAATTCCTCAGGACCACGGGAAAGCCTGTTCCTGACAAGGAAGAAGATCCAACCCAGGAAAAGGCAACAGAAATTAAGAGAGGAAATGAATCCTTCCCCTCCAGGCAAGATATGGGAAATTCTGCAAAGGGAAGTAGATTTCCAATTCTTGTTGAGAGTTGTAGATGTAATCAAAAGGTTTACAAAGATAGAACGGCACCCGTTCAGTATTGTTGTCCAATTAGAGCAAAAACATTATTTGCCTACTGTTTATGCCTACTTAGAGGGCGGAATTACCCCCTCGTGAAGTTGCTAATTTTTTCAGACAATTGAATCTAGTCTTAATAGATAGTCTCATTTGCACTAGGGGACGAGTGTCCCGAGTAGAAGAAACTGATCAGTTAATTCTCCTGCCAGCCAAAGGGCATTTAGTCAGTATGTATTTAAATTATTTTCATCGGTTACATTTGCATTGTGGGGTGAATACTCTAATGGGTATCTTTCGACAGAAATGTTGGGTGGCGGGTCTACGTTCCATTGCGAAGCGAACCATGCGACAATGTCCCGAATGTATCCTGGCATTCCAACCTCTCACGAGACAGCCACCACCGCCCCCCCCCCCCCCCTACCAAAGGAAAGGATCACTCTCACAAAACCTTTCACAGCAGTCGGAGTGGACCACACTTCAGCCATTCAGACCGAAACGCGGCTGGGCTACATATTCATCATAACATGCATGGCTAGCAGAGCCGTAAACCTTGACTTTTGTCCCTCCCTGGAAGCGGAAGAATTTGTGTTAGCACTAAGACGGTTTAGTACCACCCATGGTGCCTCGCAGCTCATCATGTCCGATAACCATCAGACTTTCAAAACTGCCAGCCACCTCCTTCAGGGACTCTACGAAGAAGATGAAGTCCAACAGTTCTTGAGGAAAACTGGCATAAAGTGGTGGTTTCAGACGCCCCGTGCACCTTGGAAAGGTGGGTTCTTCGAGCGTTTGGTAGGGGTAACGAAACGAACCCTCCAGATAGCCCTCGGAAAGAAGTACCTGCCGGACGCCCACGTACTAACCCTCGTGAAAGAAGCAGAAGTAGTGGTGAACAATCGGCCGCTTATGTACAGCGGCGACGAGCGCGAGGATGAAGTCCTCACCCCCTCCCATTTGCTAAGAGGACACCAAGTCCACCTCATGGCACCGATCTTGCTGGACGACCATCTCAACGCGACCTTCACCGCTCGAAGGCTACGTGATCGCTACCTAAGACTGACAGATTCCTTAAAAGCCTTCAGAGAACGGTGGAGAAGAGAATACTTGAGTGCCTTGAGAGCCCGGCACGACTGTTAGTCCGGTGAACCCTCCAAGCTGCACCTCGGAGACATCGTGCTAGTTAAACAAGAGAATAAGAAAAGAGCTACGTGGCCTCTTGGACGTGTCGTGGAAACGTATCCTGACAACGACGGAGTCGTGCGTTCGGCCAAAGCGTTGTTCGAGGGTGTCAAGTCACTGCGAGCTGTCAGCCACCTGGTTCCCCTAGAATAGCCCCCTCTGAGGATGATGATGGAGGAGAAGACGACGACGGCGATGACGGACAAGAGGGCGCGTACAGTTCGACAACAGGAATGCCAGGGATCGTGGAGATGTCTGGGGATAACCAGGATATGGCACCAGCTACGACAACTCAACAACCAGCCACAGGAACCGTCGACAACGACGATGAAGGTGAGAACTATGCAGTTAGTGAGAGAAGTGAAAATGAAACAGAATCAGAGCAGACGAACGCACAAGGACGTTCTGCATGCCCATTGAGAAGGGCTGCCGCGAAGCAGCGAGAACTGATAGACTGTCTGCTGAAAAGTGACGATATATAAGGCGTAGCTGCAAACACTGAATGAAAAAGGGGAGTGTCCTATCTGGAAGGTAGGGAGAGTGAAGGAACAGTTTGTAAGGTGTGCATGAATCTGCGGAGGTTGGAAGTGCGTAGGGCGTGGAGAACGGGGACGGGATGGTCTCTCGTGCTTACAGACCGAGCGTTGCACAGAACCAGCCCCCTCCCTCTTGTACTCCATCAAGTAGTAGCCTGTATGTAGCAGCGCTATAAAGGTATCGATTAATGTGAGTAAAGGCAGATTGACTTAGGTATTGTGTGAATACATTTCTATTGCTATTTTCTGATTTGTCTTAGGCCCATTGCCTAAATGCCTCGCCATTTGAACTGTTATGTATGCATTTCCATTGCTATTTCTTGATTTGTCTTAGGCCCATTGCCTACTTGCTTTGCCATTTGAATTGTCTGTAATATGTATGTGTACATAACTGCCATTTTCTGCTGTTTTCATACACGAATGACAAGCTGATCTGTCTTAGGCCCATTTCTTTACTGCCATTCCATTTGATTCCTTAAATGTATTATTCACGAGTACTATTCAATTGCTAGGCCCATTCGCTAATTTGAGCTGTTGTATAGGTACATTTGGATTATTATTTTGTGTACACCTGTAAGAGTTTATTGCTCCGGGGTAACATTGATGTATGTTGTACATTGTGTATACTCTGTTCGAGTCGTTGTGGAGCGCTACGCAGCGAGTCTAACAGAGTCTTGGAGTAAGTTACTCCCCCCACCCCGAGTCCAGCCTTGCCCAATTGACCGACGTTTCATCGCTCCTTTATTTTGGGGTGGGGAGGATGTCGGGATTTTTCGAACTGATCACTCGAAAATCCCGCCATTTAACTCCACCAACGTTAGGTTAAATTGGAGGGAAGGTTGAGAGAACTCGCGGGCATTGAGTCGAATGACTGTGATTTGATACGAGACTGTTTAAGAACCTAGAGAGGAACCGCCTGGTAGGGAAGGCGCTGAGGTTAAAGAAATCGAGCATTTGTAATTTATGATTCAGAAATTTAATGTCTTTTTATTGTACCATGACGAAAATATCCTATGTAGAAATTTAGATTCAGAAAAAAACGCGGGAACAAGGTGTCGTCAGGGCTGCAGAGCTCAGGTCTGCCTCTTTTGTCCAACGTCCTCAGCAGAAGTAAGTCATATTAATTGTACTCCCTCCCCCCCCCCCTATTGTACCTATGTCAATTTTCCCTATAGATTTTAAAAGTGTTTTGTAAGATTTGTATCCATGTATATTTAGTCGATCCTTGTGATTGGGGATCAGTGGTGTCTTTTAAATTACGTGAAAAAACCTTGGTATGCCATTTACCGAGGCAACTTATTGAAATATTAAATAATTTTGCTTAATTTTGAGTCCGGTGCGGACTTAGTTTTTTCAGCAGCGCATGAGGTTATTTAGTGACTTGTCTCTTTAGTATGTCGAGTAAATGTTTGATTATGTATTTCCCTCGTATTAGATAATTATTTTTTGTAATAAACTTGTTAAAATATAGCTGTATTTTGTTGATTCCTGGAAAGTTTTGGGAGTCTTACCTCTTCAAGGTCTTGCTATCCGCCCAGAACATCGGGCAGATTTAATAAACTGGTGAAAATCACGACAGGTACAACCCTAGTTAGAAAAGAAGGATGCTATAAGCCCAAGGATTTCAACAGGTAAAATAGCCCAGTGAGCAAGTGAAACAAAAGGATATACTTGGAAAAGAGTTTTCGGTGTAACGTTAAGCTAACAGGATACTAATTGTGAATCTTTTCTTTACTTCTTATCCAACTCTCTTTGATAAGAAATTATTATTATTTCGTTTATTTCTATAGAAAATTCAGTCCCCTGCGAATACTTTAAGTGAGAGTAGAACCATATTTTCCTTCATTTATACCTTTCCAGAAAATTGACCCGCATAATTAACGGTAAATCTTACGAGATAAGATATCGGGAAATGAAATTATATAATGCAACTAAACGATTCCATGGAATGATGTACGAGGTAATTTGGGAGTGAATATGCAAAAAATTCTCAACATTGATTGACAGTAATGACTGTATTTCTGTCATTACTGAGCTTGCCAGGGAGAGGATGTCCCTTTTTCGCCAGACTTAAGAAAACGCGTCCATGATATCTCAGACGGGAAAGTTGTGAAGGAAGTGGACATGAAAAAAAAATTCTGGGGGAAAAAGTTGCACTGTGTGAGTGATGGTATGTCTCATGCTCATCATACTTGCTTCTTTTTCCATTAGAATCTTAGATGAATTTTCTATTACCAGGCGAGAATGTATTTTTGTTCCATAAGTATTGTTCACAACTCGTTCATGTTTTTTTTTTTTTTTTTTTTTTTTTTTTTTTTTTTTTTTTTTTTTTTTTTTTTTTTTTTTCTTCAAAGTTACTTGGTGGTACTTTTGTGTGTTCCCAAACCTAATGTTCGTAAATTATTTGCAGATTCGTCGACACTCAGTAAAACTAGAATGAAATGGGCGGTGATAAATTATGAATGGCTCTGTTATTTACGCTAGAAATAAATAAAAAAAGACGATCTAAGTTTTTTAATCTTTGATAAATTATTGAGACATAAGAGTGAGTTTAGTAAGTGACAATAATTTTTTTTTTTTTTTTTTTTTTTTGTTTTTTTTTTTTTACATTTTGATTAAATCTCATGCATATTTGTGAATATGTTGGTGATATCTATACGGGATAGATTGATCAATATGAGTAATAAGTGAGTTGTCATTAATGTTAATTGGCAACAATCCTGGAGAGTATATGAACTAAATCTCAAGAAGAAAAAATTAAATAAGAACCATGGAAAGGGTTTAAAACAATTACAAAACTGCACAGGTAAACTTTCAAATTATTTCATTTCATGAAACAACACCTATAAATAAGTCAAAAACTTTTATAATTAGATAAAAACAAAATCTAAGAAAAAACGTAAGAAATGCAGATATTATCTCTCATTTTTATTATTACTGACTAGCTTTTTCCCTTCGACAAGTAATATATTAATAATTTTCATACGCTTTTATTTTACTTTTGTATTTAGTGAAACATCATATATAGGGTTAGATACAGAATCTATAAAGTAAATAGTCCTAACACATGAGACTCTTGTGTTTTAGAACTTACTTGCCATAAATAATCCTTTAAGAATTTCAGCATTTTCTGTAGATTAATCTTTTATGTATATTTCCTCCTTTATGTACTTCATTTAGTTATAATATGCAAACTGAGAATCGTATTATTTTTATATAAAAATCTTGTATTGCTAAGAAATGTGAATTCTGTGAAAGTCTCATTCTGCACACCTAAATACCAGATCTTTTTCAATTCCTTAATATCATCCTAATACTTCAGAGGAAAACAAAGGTACTTAGACTCGAAAAGTGTTGAATGAGATGAGAAAATACGGACAAAATCAT
>NW_027168671.1:287500-292500 GCF_036898095.1 Palaemon carinicauda
ATTCTTCTTTTTTCTAATGTGTAATAAATAACATCTTTATCGTAACTCTGATCATGCCCGGTATCTCATAATCTTTAGAACTATTGCCCAATTAATGTTAATGAAAGAACGCTTCAGAGGTTGACAGTTTGGCATAGTCAGCTATTAATGAATTACACCATTGCCATCTAATCATGGAGACCATACATATGTAGCGGGAAGGGATGGCAAAAAAACCATTTATCATTATGAAGAATTGCCATATATTTTTTTTTTTTTTCAGTTAAATCGTGTCATTGTTCTACACTCATGATTTCCGGTTCCCTTCCTTTTGAGCGAAGTTTATTACAGCCAAATCATTTTGAACGAAGAAATTTTGAGCGAAGTCATTTTAAACGAGATTTCAAGAGTGATTGACAATTTCAACGAAGGTTGATTTTAAGCGATTGTAACTATTGGTTGTTAACTCAATTTACCACGATTGTAACTAATGATTGTTAACTAAAATGGTCGTTGATAATATAATACTTGAATGGTTATTGAAGATATGCATATCACTTCATTTTCTTAACTTGGAAATTTCTATTTATGTAGTCTTTCCTTAGAAACATTTGAAAATAATCCCCTCATGGATATTATACTTTCTAGTTGCGGCAAAAAAAAAAAAGAAAAAAAAAACATATAAAGGCTATATCTATAGAAAAGATAAAGATACTCAAACGACCTTTTTATGGCGTTGTGAAGTGAAAGGTTGTAAAGGACGCCTGAGGACTACATTGGAATACGAAAGTGATAGATATTGCTCCGAGAAAGGCGAACACTCGCATGCACCTAATGTTGTTAAAGTTGGCGAAGAAAATGTTAGGACGTTGATCAAATTGATGACCTGCACGGTATTTCTCCCTACGGGTGCTGTCATAAAAGGGTTTGAAGCCTTGCGTAATTTGGAAAGTTATGACGAAGATCGCGACGTAATTCTCGATTATTTTGAAGATACCTATATCGGTCACCCAATGTCAAACAACCGGAGGAGAAGACCCAGCTTTCCGTTATCATTGTGGAACGTTTTCGAGAGGTTTCAAATGGGTCTTCCCCGAACAAACAATGCCGTGGAAGGATGGCATACTGCTTTCCAAGGAAGTCTTTCATGTAGTCACCCAACAGTCTGGCTCCTAATAGAGGCATTAAGAAAGGAAGAGAGCCTACAGAGGACTAAATATTTTTGAATAATGTCAAGAGAGCCTTAGGTAAGAAGAGGAAATATGAGAACTTAGAAAGAAGACTTAAGAGCGTTATTGATTCTAGAGAAGATGTAGAAATTCTTATTTTTTTTTTTTTTTTACATAAAAGAATATATAGATATATATTTTTCATTATATTCCACAATTTGACTTCGTTCAAATAGACTTTGCTCAATTCATCTTGTGAAAATTGTCCAAAGTTCGCTCAAACTGACATCGCTTAATGAACATCGCTCAAAATGCAAAAAAAGTAAGTTCGCTAAAAAGGACTTCGGCGAACGTGACATCGCTCAACTTGACTTCGCTCAAATGAATGGACACGATGATTTCCATATATTTTATGTTTAACATTTTATTTAATCTAAACTCGTCTATCGGACACTTCTTGAAGTTTGAATCAAATTATTATAGGAACGCCCCATAAACAATTTCAACTGACACTATCTACAAGCAGAAATTAATGTATATTATATCATTTTATGACTTCGGAGGTTTATGAAAAATTAAGAGCTTAAATGTTGCTCTATTAACTGGATCATATAGATGATTTCTGAATATGGAAATCATGAAATACCAAATGTATATACATACAACTATTTATTATCACCGAAACAGTATATGAAAGATAACTATACCAATGTAATGTCTGCAGATACTCTATTGTCTTTTTGTTCCATTTCAGAGTTAGAGGCTAAATGGTTTAAGCATTTCTCTTGCAAAATGATATTGATATATTCGGTTCTTATTGAGAGTTCAATTTCGAAAATGCTTAAAATGATTCACTATAAATATCTCAAATCAAAATATTTTTTACGAGTCCTGAAATTTGTGCTTATCTTTTCAAAAAGATATCGATAAAACGGATTTTGAGCAAAGCGAAAAATCTATTTTTGGGTGAGATGGCCATGTCGTCCTAATGGAAGTTCCTTAAAGTAGCTTCCTAAGAGATATATGTACTACAGTGATATTCCCAGAGAATTTTACCTTTAGGTATCCAGAATTCTAACTCCTGGCGCGAATATCCTTAAATTTTCTCTCAAGGATATCGTATAATATCAGAGGACGTATTCTTGACACGCCACATAGCAATCTGCACCACTAATAGCATTTACGCTTCGAGGAGGTGTGGCAGAATAGAAGGAGAGCCGTATCAAGGTTGCTCGCATTCTCGTACTACTTTTGAGTATGACAACAGCGTCATCTCCATGATGATGGACATTCCTTGTAGCATTGAGCATGGTGCTATAGATACAGAACAATGGGAGGGATACTGTGAAGATCTTTTCTTTTAGAAGAGATGGGTGGGTCCATCAGGACGACATAGCCATCTACTCCAAAAAATAGATTTTTCGCTTCGCTCATATTCCCTTTTTTAGGCTCAAGCATACCAGAGTATTAGTGTATCTGTGGATTTTCATGAGGGCTTTAACCTTGGAACAACATTTCTATGGTCATGGGGACCAATTGAGACAAATGACGTCACAGTTATCCGTCATCATCATTAATCATAAACAATGTTAGTGCTTCCTGCCTCCTACAGGGAAGAGTCATTCTAGACAGTAGAAAAGGGATCTCAAGGTTAACATATATTGTATGAACAAACATAAGTATACACTGAATATACAAACAGTCTCATAGTTTGTGTATATTGCTGAATCAATATCAGTGTCTCTTATATCTATTATTTGTGAGCATAAAACTATAAGTCAAAGAATTCTGGCATTTATACTTGCAATTGTGGGGCAAATTCGGACGCACTACATCCTAATTGACCTTTATTCCTAATAAATGACTAAATGGGTTAACCAGTGAAACGAATGTAGTATGACAATGGGATTATACACGTAACGAGTACAGAGACTATATTTCTTTCTTAAAAGAAAAAAAATTATGAGTGCCACTCTCAGATTGAAGAAAATTTTTTATATAGTAAAATTTCTTTTCATGACCTTTGTACCGGTTACATCCTATCAACAATGTGTACTACGTACACACGGCACTAGTGCTATCTGTATAATTCCACACCTGGGATTATGAACAGAATTAGTGACAAGATCATCTGCTTACACAATAACAATGGCCATGACTTGTCTCTACTGAATTTCAAAAGTTGATCCTGGCTGGTACAGCTTCTAGTGACCTAGTCTGATGGACCATACCCCACTCTCTAACAAAGGATTTATGGAGCATGATTTGGTCAGCAGTAATGAACCATCATTCCCCCATGCTAAAATTACAGTTTGATGCTTCGTCCTGTCAAAGTAAGGTCCTAAATCATTGCCTGCTTAGACCTGCTATTCAGAGTATACCTAATAAGGCTAAAAGACCTGTTATACCTGCCTTTGCTCCGCGTGTTGAATACATATTGCTCCTATTCAGGGAGAATCAGGGGGTTAATGTGAAGCTTAGCTGCTTATCAAAGGTTACCAAGATGTTCAGCCTCAACCAAAAATTGGCTGGAGTTGATATGTCTGCTGTCGCATCTCGATTTGTATACATATCGAGGCATCGCCTGGACATCATAATTATGGTCAAGGGTGGTGAGGCTCTGTCACTTTTGTTTTATGTTAAGGATGTTGTAAACAGGCCACGTAAGCTCTGTACATATTTCTTCACTTGATGTCCAGTGGATGTAGACCCTTCATTAGTTAAGGAGCTGACAGGAGTGTATACTGTACTACCCTCCCTATAGGATGGGAAGCCCAGTAATCATTTTGTTATTACTTGGAGCCATCCAGATCCGATCCCGACTTATGTTAACTTCGCCTTCCTCCCTTGTTTACCGTCATGTGAACTATGCAGAATGCTGGAGGAAAATCCGTGGTGCTTCTGATGCTGTGGTTTTGGTCACATTTCACGATACTGTGCTGCCCCTAACAAGTGTGCTTTTGAGCTGCTGAGCATGACAGTGTACATCCTAGAGTGGTTGACACTGCCTCAGCATCAACATCACGCTCATTACCTCTACTTTCATTAGACATCTTGCATTGGCAATGCCCGAGATGTGACGAGCCTTGATTCATTTTGTGATATAGCTGTGCTAGACTATCATGCACTGCATAGACCCAACACATTACATAAAAGCTGTCACCTCCATTAATCCCACCTACTGTTACTGCCTCCTCGTAAGTGTCTACACTTCATACTGCTTTTGATATCCTCAAGTCTTCGTGTGAGTCCCTTACATCACGTTTTGAAGCCATTGAATCACGTTTAGAGAGCGTAACCTCCCTTTACCATCTGACATTTAAATTTGGTACTAATGACGTCGCACTAAAATCTCTCGTTGAAGTTCAGCAGGTGGTTATCAGTAACTACACTCACTGAGAAACTTGACTCACTTGCTACACGTATTGGGACATAGATTCCTTCCTAATTCTCTTTATCCTCCTAATTTTTCTACTATATTTTTTTTTCTTTTGTTTAAAGGTAATTTACTTGAACTGGTGTATTTTTATTCATTGTCCAATCATAAAAACAAACGTGAATTATGATAGTATGTAATTATCCACCACAATGGCATTTAATATGAAACTTTACCTTAATTAATGTATATCCATTGTAAATTCATTTATAATAATTTTTTTTCTGGCTGTTAAGGATGCAAACCTATGTCTTTTAGTTGAAAACGAAGCAAAGTTTCAAATCCTTGTAGACCGTGATGCATTTATCGCAAATGAATTTCCAGTTTATATACATTCCCAAAGGTAGAATTTAATATTGAATCCCATTGCGTTTGATATTCACATTGATTAAAATCACGAGTGCTAATGAGAGATA
>NW_027168671.1:302500-305205 GCF_036898095.1 Palaemon carinicauda
GATAAAACCATAATCGTAACAGAAATAAGTTTCGTTTTGAAAAAGGGAAGATATCAATATAAAGGAAAGCTTCTTTGAATGAAGCTAAATATTATCTTACTGATTTAATAAATAAGCCAAACTCCAAACTCATATTCTACGTGGCTTGGTAGCGCAATCTTCTCGATTACAACAACAAATTAATATTCTTTACATATTCATCGGGTATAGAAATCATAGGAAGACAGTTCAATCTTGCTTCACTCATTATTGAATGATGGTAATTGCCTATAAGCTTCAGCTTAGAGTAATTCTTTCGCATAATGCAACAGATACATAATTTGTTAAAAAGTCACATGCGCAGAGATAAATTTGGCAAGGATTCTACAAACTGTTTGACAATGAACTTGAGAAACTGTACGATATTCCAAATTTTTGCTTCAACAGTAGTGATTTTTGTGGCCTCTAGGTGTCTCATGAGTCGAATAGTTTCCCACTTTGACCTATGGGATTTCATGAAAAATCTTAGACATGCTTCAGATGCTTTCCTGAAGTAGTTGTTTATTTACAGAGAACAAGGCGTGAGGCTATATGGCTGAAAATGTTGAAAGCACATCATCCCTCCCCTCCAATCGAACATTAAGTTCTTGACTAAACTTATCTATACCTTATATATCACACTAGAATAAGAAAAATTAGAAAAAGAAAAAATCATACACTGCTTTTTGTAAACTTTCGACAGATCCTCAACGATCCAAATTTTATGGTCTGCAAATGTCTTTAAGGCTGTAATCAGCTTTCTAAATTGTTTCTTTAGTCGCTTTACAGCAACATAATGTGCATTCCATCTTGTCTGAGAATTATTTCTAACTGTCCGGTTCACAATTTCTTTCAGTACTTGAAAGTGCAAAGAAGCATAATCGCTCCATCCTGTTCCAGAGAGTGTGATATATGTTTAGTTAATTCCAAAAGAGCGCACCTCGACACGTGTTCAAGGAATGATTAGCAAATGACACAAACCAAGCCATTTGATTTAATTCTTTTTTATTTTTTTTTTTACTTCATCATAAATATCAGACATTATCATATCCTTGACTACGCAAAGGGTAATATCTAATACCTCATTCTCTAAACAAAATTTACTTAGTATATCCTTTGTAAGAGCTTTTGCGTGTTTTCCGGCAACAGGTAAGAACTCGAAAAAGGACTCTCATTTCAATAGAATCACTTCAATACGAACATACCTAATAACGTTGGACTTCTGATCAATATGGTAGATATCCGCTGTACTGTCCAAAACAATTTCCATAATACATGGTTTTTTACATCTCTTAATATTTTCCCTTAACTCGATATCCCAAAAGGGATAGGCATTTATTTTATATACTTGGTGATATATGCATGTTTAATCTCTAAAAAAACGTCATTCAAACTGGATCATAGTTTTATAGGTACACCAGCAGTTCAAGAAGGTTTCCTTTTGTTTGATGATAGCATATTTTCTCATGGTCAGGGATGGGAGATTCTGCTGGGATATTATTATTATTTTTATTAGTATTATTATTATTATTATTATTATTATTATTATTATTATTATTATTATTATTATTATTATTATTATTATTATTATTATTATTATTATTAATATTATTATTATTATTATTATTATTATTATTATTATTATTATTATTATTATTATTATTATTATTATTATTATTATTATTATTATTATTATTATTATTATTATTATTATTATTATTTAATTTTAATAATATTATTAATAATAATAATAATAATTATTACAATTTTAATAATAATAATAATAATAATAATAATAATAATAATAATAATAATAATAATAATAATAATAATAATAATAATAATAATAATAATAATAATAATAATAATAATAATTTTAATAATAATAATAATAATAATAATAATAATAATAATAATAATAATAATAATAATAATAATAATAATTATAATTATAATAATAATATAATAATAATAATAATAATAATAATAATAATAATAATAATAATAATAATAATAATAATAATAATAATAATAATTACAATTTTAATAATAATAATAATAATAATAATAATAATAATAATAATAATAATAATAATAATAATAAATAATAATAATGATAATAATAATAAAATAATAATAAAAATAATAATAATAATAATAATAATAATAATAATAATAATAATAATAATAATAATAATAATAATAATAATAATAATAATAATAATAATAATAATAATACTAATAATTATTATTATTATTATTATTATTATTATTATTATATTATTATTATTATTATTATTATTATTATTATTATTATTTTATTAATATTATTATTATTATTATTATTATTATTATTATTATTATTATTATTATTATTATTATTATTATTATTATTATTATTATTATTATTATTATTATTATTATTATTATTATTATTATTATTATTATTATTATTATTATTATTATTATTATTAATTATTATTATTATATTATTATTATTATTATTATTATTATTATTATTATTATTATTATTATTATTATTATTATTATTATTAATATTATTATTATTATTATTATTATTATTATTATTATTATTATTATTATTATTATTATTATTATTATTATTATTATTATTATTATTATTATTATTATTATTATTATTATTATTATATTATTATTATTATTAT
>NW_027168672.1:0-20000 GCF_036898095.1 Palaemon carinicauda
ACACCGGATTTCAAAGTTTTTCTTACATTTATCTAAATATTCCTCGTTATTATTGTTCGTTTATTCTGCATTTGAAGTTCGGAAATAGAATGATAAAAGGTTTAAACTTAAAAACTACTTTTGGTTTACTATAGACCACCGTTCGTGTGATCTTAACAAAGTGATATGCATACAAGTTGCTTCTGGTCTCTCTCTCTCTCTCTCTCTCTCTCTCTCTCTCTCTCTCTCTCTCTCATCCACAAACTATCACATAGCACTCTAGGAGTTTTATTCCAGCTGTTACCAAGTTGAGGAACGAACTCTTTAACATGAACAGAATGTCGGGGTGTCGTGCACACACAATCTGTGGGGATGTCGTGCATATAAAAACTGTGGGGCATCGTGAGAGAGAGAGAGAGAGAGAGAGAGAGAGAGAGAGAGAGAGAGAGAGAGTTGAAGATTGGGTGTTGGGGAGAAGAAAGAGGGAGAGGAATGGTGTCTAGTAGTAATAGGCCTAGTCGACCCTGCCTCTCCACTCCCTTGGTTTAATGGCATTATGTCATGGGCAGATTATGATTTTATAATAGACCTATTTTCATAAATTTCATTATTAATACTTTCGATTTTAGAGCAGAGTGAATATTGGAAAGTTTAATTACATGGACTTTGGTCTATTGCGTTGCTTAAACTCTCTCTCTCTCTCTCTCTCTCTCTCTCTCTCTCTCTCTCTCTCTAGATTTTCGTCTCTATTAAACATGCACGAGCGCACATATACAATTACGTTTCATATATACTTATGACAATTAATATTGGTAATAAAAAACAAAGGAAAAAGAGGGAAAGAGATATCAAATTTGAGAGAGAGAGAGAGAGAGAGAGAGAGAGAGAGAGAGAGAGAGAGAGAGAGAGAGAGAGAGAGAGAGAGAGAGAGCAAAGTAAAAAGACGTGTGCTATTGTAAAAAGGCAACGAAATAATCACCCTTACTGTCTGACATTGTAAGGGCGAGAACAGTTTGCTCCAGGTAACTGGATACACACAAAGTGTCATTATACAATATGAAAGACTGTGTACTCATTTACCCTTAGGGAATTTTGTTTATTATCGTATTAGATTAGATATTTCATATTGACTTTTTCCGTCATATTAAATGGAACAGAAATATGGCTCCTGATCCCAACGTTTAACATACATAATTCATGCAGTTTTAAATCTTATTTAGTTAGCCTTGGCACAGAGAGAGAGAGAGAGAGAGAGAGAGAGAGAGAGAGAGAGAGAGAGAGAGAGAGAGAGAGAGAGTCAAGGACAAGATTTTATTGCGATTAATATGACACTCGAACTATCTCTATACTTTTAAAATCATCTCAAAACGTTTGAAACTATTACAATAATTTTGAAACTATCTTAAAACTTTTGAAACTATCTTAAAACTTTTCTATCTTAAAACTTTCAGACTTTCTTAAAACTTTGAAACTATCTGCAAACTTTGAAACTATCTTCAAACTTTTGTAAACTATCTTCAAACTTTTGCAATTATCTTAAAACTTTTTGAAACTATCTTAAAACTTTTTAGAACTATCTTAAAACTTTTTATACTATCTTAAAACTTTTGAAACTATCTTAAAACTTTTTGAAACTATCTTAAAACTTTCGGAACTATCTTAAAACTTTTGGGACTATCTTAAACTTTCGGAACTATTTTAAAACTTTTGGAACTATCTTAAAACTTTCAAAACTCTTAAAACTTTCGAAACTATCTCAAAACTTTCAAAACTATCTTCAAACTATGAAACTATCTTAAACCTGTGTATCTTTAAAGTTTGAAACTATTTTTCATCTTAAAACTTTCGAATTATCTTCAAAATTAACAACTACTGTGACTAAATATCCCTAATTAACAGCTTATGAAAAACTCACAGGGACAAGACGGAATCCTGAAAAGTCTAAAAGCTAAATTGCGACTTGAAAAAAGCAGTGTGATGAAATAAAGAGAGAGAGAGAGAGAGAGAGAGAGAGAGAGAGAGAGAGAGAGAGAGAGAGAGAGAGAACGCTGATAAAAACCCCATATTTCTTTCAAATAAATTAATGAATGCTGAATAGATAAATTAAATGAAATTAAGTGACATAATTACTACTAATTAGAATTTTGTTGACAACTGAACATTTGTTGACGTCTTTTTGTAATAACTGGTCAAATGGGACGAAAAAACAATGAAATTTCATGAGTAGACACCAGAAAATTAAGTTTTTTTCTTTCTGTATTGATCATTTTCACACACACACACACACACATATCTATATACTGTATATATATATATATATATATATATATATATATATATATATATATATATATATATATATATATATATATAAAATAAGCTACAGCAACAATAACAAATGCAGTCCACTGCAGGACTAAGGCCTCAGACATGACTTGAGACACATCTGGTGTTTGGCCAATTTTCATGGTAGAAAAGTTGTCTACTTTCTGAGGGGAATTTTGGGGTAGCAAATGTTTCTCTGATGAACATAAGTCTTTTTTATGGTTTATTTATGAAACATCTGTTTTGATGTTACTGTTTTTTTAAATATTTATGATTTTTAATTATTTCTTATATCATTTATTTATCTCCTTATTTCCTTTCTTCACTGGACTATTTTTCCCAGCTGAAGCCCTTGGGCTTATAGCATCTTGCTTTTCCAACTAGGGTTGGAGCTTGGCTAATAATAATAATAATAATAATATACTTCGAAGAGCCTCACTTGTTGCCAAATGTAAGTAGAAAGCCAAGACCAATATTAGTGTTAGAGAGGGAAATAATATTGTCAGGAGGAAAAGCGGCATCGCCGCTCATCAGACTTATCCGATGTTTGAAATATTAAATTTAATTTTTGTTCAGAATGTATTTTCTTTAGTATAATACTGACATTAATTTCTCTAAAGCAAAATGACAGTTTCAAATATATTCCTGAATAGAAGAGAAACCACCTATCGTTATGCAGTAAGTCGAAGCTACTCATGAGTTATCATCGACCTTAAAGACGAGGGAATAGAGAAGGAAATCCTTCCACTGTCACATACGCCCTTCTGGCATTGAAGGAAACGAGCAAGCTCCCATAGAGAGAAGCAACTCTCTCTCTCTCTCTCTCTCTCTCTCTCTCTCTCTCTCTCTCTCTCTCTCTCTCTCTCTCTCTCTACTTATGATTTCTGAGATTATCATCTCGGAGTTTATGATCAAACGAATAGAAGTTTGAACGAAATTCTCTGGGAAAGAGTTGATTCAAATAAAGAGTTTCGTAGTAAACGGTACTCATATGGACCATGTACAGTAAACGGCACTTATACGGACCATGTACAGTATTATTATTATTATTATTATTAGTTGCTAAGCTACAACCCTAGTTGTAAAAGCAGGATGTTGTAAGCCGGGGGGGGGGGCCACAACAGGGAAATTAGCCCAGTGAGGAAAGTAAACAGGAAAAATGAAATATTTCAAGAAAAGTAACAACATTAAAATGGACATTTTCAATTTATACTACTAAAACCTTAACAAAAGAGAAATAAGATAGAATAGTGTGCCCGAGTGTACCCTCAATCAAAAGAACTCTAACCCAAGACAGTGAAAGACCATGGTACAGAGGCTATGGCACTACCCAAGACTAGAGAACAATTGTTTGATTTTGGAGTGTCCTTCTCCTAGAAGAGCTGCTTACCATAGATAAAGAGTCTCTCCTCTTACAAAGAGGAAAGTGGCCACTGAACAATTACAGTGCAGTAGTTAACCCCCTTGAAAGAAGAAGAAGAAGAATTGTTTGGTAATTTCAGTGTTGTCAGGTGTATGAGGACAGAGGAGAATGTGGAAAGAATAGGCCAGACTATTCGGTGTACAGTATGTGTAGGCAAAGGGAAAGTGAACCGTATATATATATATATATATATATATATATATATATATATATATATATATATATATATATATGGTGAGAAATTTCAAGTGTGTGACCCTATATTAAACATTATCAAGATCTCGCACATACTGTAGAGTTATAGCTCTTTCAGAATAAAAACTATAATTTAGTTAATTTATGAGCATGAGTGTGATTTTTATGCAATCTATGCAACACTACAGTATCTTCAACCGAAAATGTTACTATCAATAAAATCTAAAATGTTACGAAAAGAATAACAAACCCTTTCTATACGGACTTTCATCGTAGGCCTATGATGGAAGTCCGTATAGAAAGGGTTTGTTATTCTTTTTAAGGTTTAGATTTTATTAATAGCAACATTTTCGGTTTGAGGATACTGAAGCGTTGCATAAATTGCATAAAAATCACAATTAAGCGAATTCATAATTTCACCGCCGAGTTACAATCTCCCTTCCATTCTCTCTTTGGTGTTTGACAGTAGAATGCTCGTTTTACCCAGGACCCACTCTACGCGAGTCTTGCTTTAACCGAACCGCTATTTTCATCATGAGTTAATTTTATCAATTTCACGTTTTTAGTAGATTCTGGTATTAAAAAGAAATTTATAATAACATGTTTTTTTCTTTATTCTTAGTGTAATTTGTCTCAATTTGTGTTAAAATACGTGAAAAGTAACAAAATTATGCAGAATGCATCCGAAAACAAGCTCCTGTCGTTGACTTCGGCGGGTGTTGTTATTAAATTTAGATTTACCATCACGATACTTTATGATATATCTATTTATTCAACATTATTTATTAACAAAACCTATATCTGAGGGAAAAATTTAGATTAATAAATAAGTTTCGATTCACATTACTAGGTAATCATTTGAAAACAATGATGGTATTCGAACAAAAATACTTCCGACCAATCAGCTATTAGGAAATTTTCCGAGCTAAAAGGACACCCCTGCGAGTCGGTGCAAATATGCCTCGATAAAAAAGATAGACTATAGTAAGTTGGCCAGGGCACCAGCCACCCACCGCTATAGAGTTATTGGGTCCTTTGACTGGCCAAACAGTGCTACAATGGATCCTTCTCTCTGATTACAGTTTATTGTCTCTTTGCCTACAGACACACCGAATAGTCTATAGGCTTATTCTTTACAGATTCTCCTCTGTCCTCATACACCTGACAACACCGAGATTACCAAACAATTCTTCTTCTTTCTAGGGGGTTAACTACTGTACTGTAATTGTTCAGTGGCTACTTTCTTCTTGGTAGGGGTAGAAGAGACTCTTTAGCAGTGGTAAGCAGCTCTTCTAAGAGAAAGACACTCAAAAATTTAACCATTGTTCTCTAATCTTGAGTAGTGCCATAGCCTGTGTACCATGGGGTTAGAGTTCTCTTGCTTGAGGGTACACTCGGGCACACTATTCTATCTAGTTTCTCTTCCTCTTGTTTTGTTAAAGTTTTTGTAGTTTATATTGTTACTTTTCTTAAAATATTTTATTTCTCTTATTTCCTTTCCTCACTGGGCAATTTTCCCTCGTGTGGCCCCCCGGCTTATAACATCCTGCTTTTCCAACTAGGGTTGTAGCTTGGCAAAAAATAATAATAATAATAATAATAATAATACTGTACATGGTCCATATAAGTACCATTTGCTATACATGGTCTTTATAAGCGCCGTTTACTGTACACAGTCCATATAAGTGCCGTCTACTGTACATGGTCCATATAAGTGCCGTCTACTGTACATGGTCCATATAAGTGCCGTTTACTGTACATGGTCCATATAAGTGCCGTCTACTGTACATGGTCCATATAAGTGCCGTTTACTGTACATGGTCCATTTAAGTGCCGTTTACTCTACATGTTTACTGTACGTGGTCCATATAAGTGCCGTTTACTGTACGTGGTCCATATGAGTGCCGTTTACTGTACGGGGTCCATATGAGTGCCGTTTACTGTACGTGGTCCATATGAGTGCCGTTTACTGTACGGGGTCCAAATGAGTGCCGTTTACTGTACGTGGTCCATATGAGTGCCGTTTACTGTACGGGGTCCATATGAGTGCCGTTTATTGTACGTGGTCCATATGAGTGCCGTTTACTGTACGGGGTCCAAATGAGTGCCGTTTACTGTACGTGGTCCATATGAGTGCCGTTTACTGTACGTGGTCCATATGACTGCCGTTTACTGTACGGGGTCCATATGAGTGCCGTTTACTGTACGGGGTCCATATGAGTGCCGTTTACTGTACGTGGTCCAAATGAGTGCCGTTTACTGTACATGGTCCATATACTGTAAGGGGTCCATATGAGTGCCGTTTACTGTACGGGGTCCAAATGAGTGCCGTTTACTGTACATGGTCCATATACTGTACGGGGTCCATGTGAGTGCCGTTTACTGTACGGGGTCCATGTGAGTGCCGTTTACTGTACGGGGTCCAAGTGAGTGCCGTTTACTGTACGGGGTCCATGTGAGTGCCGTTCACTGTACGGGGTCCAAGTGAGTGCCGTTTACTGTACAGGGTCCATATGAGTGCCGTTTACTGTACGTGGTCCAAATGAGTGCCGTTTACTGTACGTGGTCCAAATGAGTGCCGTTTACTGTACATGGTCCATATACTGTACGGGGTCCATATGAGTGCCGTTTACTGTACGGGGTCCATATGAGTGCCGTTTACTGTACGTGGTCCAAATGAGTGCCGTTTACTGTACGTGGTCCATATGAGTGCCGTTTACTGTACGGGGTCCATTTGAGTGCCGTTTACTGTACGGGGTCCATATGAGTGCCGTTTACTGTACGTGGTCCATATGAGTGCCGTTTACTGTACGTGGTCCATATGAGTGCCATTTACTGTACGGGGTCCATATGAGTGCCGTTTACTGTACGTGGTCCAAATGAGTGCCGTTTACTGTACGTGGTCCAAATGAGTGCCGATTACTGTACGGGGTCCATATAAGTGCCGTTCACTGTACGTGGTCCAAATGAGTGCCGTTTACTGTACATGGTCCATATACTGTACGGGGTCCATATGAGTGCCGTTTACTGTACGGGGTCCATATGAGTGCCGTTTACTGTACGGGGTTCATATGAGTGCCGTTTAATGTACGTGGTCCATATGAGTGCCGTTTACTGTACGGGGTCCATATGAGTGCCGTTTACTGTACGGGGTCCAAATGAGTGCCGTTCACTGTACGGGGTCCAAATGAGTGCCGTTTACTGTACGGGGTCCATATGAGTGCCGTTTACTGTACGGGGTCCATATGAGTGCCGTTTACTGTACGGGGTCCATATGAGTGCCGTTTACTGTACGGGGTCCATATGAGTGCCGTTTACTGTACGTGGTCCAAATGAGTGCCGTTTACTGTACGTGGTCCAAATGAGTGCCGATTACTGTACGGGGTCCATATAAGTGCCGTTCACTGTACGTGGTCCAAATGAGTGCCGTTTACTGTACATGGTCCATATACTGTACGGGGTCCATATGAGTGCCGTTTACTGTACGGGGTCCATATGAGTGCCGTTTACTGTACGGGGTTCATATGAGTGCCGTTTAATGTACGTGGTCCATATGAGTGCCGTTTACTGTACGGGGTCCATATGAGTGCCGTTTACTGTACGGGGTCCAAATGAGTGCCGTTCACTGTACGGGGTCCAAATGAGTGCCGTTCACTGTACGTGGTCCAAATGAGTGCCGTTTACTGTACGTGGTCCAAATGAGTGCCGATTACTGTACGGGGTCCATATAAGTGCCGTTCACTGTACGTGGTCCAAATGAGTGCCGTTTACTGTACATGGTCCATATACTGTACGGGGTCCATATGAGTGCCGTTTACTGTACGTGGTCCATATGAGTGCCGTTTACTGTACGGGGTCCATTTGAGTGCCGTTTACTGTACGGGGTCCATATGAGTGCCGTTTACTGTACGGGGTCCATATGAGTGCCGTTTACTGTACGTGGTCCATATGAGTGCCGTTTACTGTACGTGGTCCATATGAGTGCCGTTTACTGTACGGGGTCCATATGAGTGCCGTTTACTGTACGGGGTCCATATGAGTGCCGTTTACTGTACGTGGTCCAAATGAGTGCCGTTCACTGCACGGGGTCCAAATGAGTGCCGATTACTGTACGGGGTCCATATACTGTACGGGGTCCATATGAGTGCCGTTTACTGTACGTGGTCCAAATGAGTGCCGTTCACTGTACGTGGTCCAAATGAGTGCCGTTTACTGTACATGGTCCATATACTGTACGGGGTCCATATGAGTGCCGTTTACTGTACGGGGTCCATATAAGTGCCGTTTACTGTACGTGGTCCATATGAGTGCCGTTTACTGTACGGGGTTCATATGAGTGCCGTTTAATGTACGTGGTCCATATGAGTGCCGTTTACTGTACGTGGTCCATATGAGTGCCGTTTACTGTACGTGGTCCATATGAGTGCCGTTTACTGTACGGGGTCCATATGAGTGCCGTTTACTGTACGTGGTCCAAATGAGTGCCGTTTACTGTACGTGGTCCATATGAGTGCCGTTTACTGTACGGGGTCCATATGAGTGCCGTTTACTGTACGTGGTCCATATGAGTGCCGTTTACTGTACGGGGTCCATATGAGTGCCGTTTACTGTACGTGGTCCATATGAGTGCCGTTTACTGTACATGGTCCATATGAGTGCCGTTTACTGTACGGGGTCCATATAAGTGCCGTTTACTGTACGTAGTCCAAATGAGTGCCGTTTACTGTACATGGTCCATATACTGTACGGGGTCCATATGAGTGCCGTTTACTGTACGGGGTCCATATGAGTGCCGTTTACTGTACGGGGTCCATATGAGTGCCGTTTACTGTACGGGGTCCATATGAGTGCCGTTTACTGTACGTGGTCCATATGAGTGCCGTTTACTGTACAGGGTCCATATGAGTGCCGTTTACTGTACGTGGTCCAAATGAGTGCCGTTTACTGTACATGGTCCATATACTGTGCGGGGTCCATATGAGTGCCGTTTACTGTACGGGGTCCAAATGAGTGCCGTTTACTGTACATGGTCCATATACTGTACGGGGTCCATATGAGTGCCGTTTACTGTACAGGGTCCAAATGAGTGCCGTTTACTGTACGTGGTCCTTATGAGTGCCGTTTACTGTACGTGGTCCATGTGAGTGCCGTTTACTGTATGTGGTCCATGTGAGTGCCGTTTACTGTACGGGGTCCATATGAGTGCCGTTTACTGTACGGGGTCCATGTGAGTGCCGTTTACTGTACGTGGTCCAAATGAGTGCCGTTTACTGTACGTGGTCCATATGAGTGCCGTTTACTGTACATGGTCCATATACTGTACGGGGTCCATATGAGTGCCGTTTACTGTACGGGGTCCATATGAGTGCCGTTTACTGTACGTGGTCCAAATGAGTGCCGTTTACTGTACGTGGTCCATATGAGTGCCGTTTACTGTACGGGGTCCATTTGAGTGCCGTTTACTGTACGGGGTCCATATGAGTGCCGTTTACTGTACGTGGTCCATATGAGTGCCGTTTACTGTACGTGGTCCATATGAGTGCCATTTACTGTACGGGGTCCATATGAGTGCCGTTTACTGTACGTGGTCCAAATGAGTGCCGTTTACTGTACGTGGTCCAAATGAGTGCCGATTACTGTACGGGGTCCATATAAGTGCCGTTCACTGTACGTGGTCCAAATGAGTGCCGTTTACTGTACATGGTCCATATACTGTACGGGGTCCATATGAGTGCCGTTTACTGTACGGGGTCCATATGAGTGCCGTTTACTGTACGGGGTTCATATGAGTGCCGTTTAATGTACGTGGTCCATATGAGTGCCGTTTACTGTACGGGGTCCATATGAGTGCCGTTTACTGTACGGGGTCCAAATGAGTGCCGTTCACTGTACGGGGTCCAAATGAGTGCCGTTTACTGTACGGGGTCCATATGAGTGCCGTTTACTGTACGGGGTCCATATGAGTGCCGTTTACTGTACGGGGTCCATATGAGTGCCGTTTACTGTACGGGGTCCATATGAGTGCCGTTTACTGTACGTGGTCCAAATGAGTGCCGTTTACTGTACGTGGTCCAAATGAGTGCCGATTACTGTACGGGGTCCATATAAGTGCCGTTCACTGTACGTGGTCCAAATGAGTGCCGTTTACTGTACATGGTCCATATACTGTACGGGGTCCATATGAGTGCCGTTTACTGTACGGGGTCCATATGAGTGCCGTTTACTGTACGGGGTTCATATGAGTGCCGTTTAATGTACGTGGTCCATATGAGTGCCGTTTACTGTACGGGGTCCATATGAGTGCCGTTTACTGTACGGGGTCCAAATGAGTGCCGTTCACTGTACGGGGTCCAAATGAGTGCCGTTCACTGTACGTGGTCCAAATGAGTGCCGTTTACTGTACGTGGTCCAAATGAGTGCCGATTACTGTACGGGGTCCATATAAGTGCCGTTCACTGTACGTGGTCCAAATGAGTGCCGTTTACTGTACATGGTCCATATACTGTACGGGGTCCATATGAGTGCCGTTTACTGTACGTGGTCCATATGAGTGCCGTTTACTGTACGGGGTCCATTTGAGTGCCGTTTACTGTACGGGGTCCATATGAGTGCCGTTTACTGTACGGGGTCCATATGAGTGCCGTTTACTGTACGTGGTCCATATGAGTGCCGTTTACTGTACGTGGTCCATATGAGTGCCGTTTACTGTACGGGGTCCATATGAGTGCCGTTTACTGTACGGGGTCCATATGAGTGCCGTTTACTGTACGTGGTCCAAATGAGTGCCGTTCACTGCACGGGGTCCAAATGAGTGCCGATTACTGTACGGGGTCCATATACTGTACGGGGTCCATATGAGTGCCGTTTACTGTACGTGGTCCAAATGAGTGCCGTTCACTGTACGTGGTCCAAATGAGTGCCGTTTACTGTACATGGTCCATATACTGTACGGGGTCCATATGAGTGCCGTTTACTGTACGGGGTCCATATAAGTGCCGTTTACTGTACGTGGTCCATATGAGTGCCGTTTACTGTACGGGGTTCATATGAGTGCCGTTTAATGTACGTGGTCCATATGAGTGCCGTTTACTGTACGTGGTCCATATGAGTGCCGTTTACTGTACGTGGTCCATATGAGTGCCGTTTACTGTACGGGGTCCATATGAGTGCCGTTTACTGTACGTGGTCCAAATGAGTGCCGTTTACTGTACGTGGTCCATATGAGTGCCGTTTACTGTACGGGGTCCATATGAGTGCCGTTTACTGTACGTGGTCCATATGAGTGCCGTTTACTGTACGGGGTCCATATGAGTGCCGTTTACTGTACGTGGTCCATATGAGTGCCGTTTACTGTACATGGTCCATATGAGTGCCGTTTACTGTACGGGGTCCATATAAGTGCCGTTTACTGTACGTAGTCCAAATGAGTGCCGTTTACTGTACATGGTCCATATACTGTACGGGGTCCATATGAGTGCCGTTTACTGTACGGGGTCCATATGAGTGCCGTTTACTGTACGGGGTCCATATGAGTGCCGTTTACTGTACGGGGTCCATATGAGTGCCGTTTACTGTACGTGGTCCATATGAGTGCCGTTTACTGTACAGGGTCCATATGAGTGCCGTTTACTGTACGTGGTCCAAATGAGTGCCGTTTACTGTACATGGTCCATATACTGTGCGGGGTCCATATGAGTGCCGTTTACTGTACGGGGTCCAAATGAGTGCCGTTTACTGTACATGGTCCATATACTGTACGGGGTCCATATGAGTGCCGTTTACTGTACAGGGTCCAAATGAGTGCCGTTTACTGTACGTGGTCCTTATGAGTGCCGTTTACTGTACGTGGTCCATGTGAGTGCCGTTTACTGTATGTGGTCCATGTGAGTGCCGTTTACTGTACGGGGTCCATATGAGTGCCGTTTACTGTACGGGGTCCATGTGAGTGCCGTTTACTGTACGGGGTCCAAATGAGTGCCGTTTACTGTACGTGGTCCATATGAGTGCCGTTCACTGTACGTGGTCCATATATGTGCCGTTTACTGTACGGGGTCCATATGAGTGCCGTTTACTGTACGGGGTCCATATGAGTGCCGTTCACTGTACGGGGTCCATATGAGTGCCGTTCACTGTACGGGGTCCAAATGAGTGCCGTTCACTGTACATGGTCCATATGAGTGCCGTTTACTGTACGGGGTCCATATGAGTGCCGTTCACTGTACGGGGTCCATATGAGTGCCGTTCACTGTACGGGGTCCATATGAGTGCCGTTCACTGTACGGGGTCCAAATGAGTGCCGTTCACTGTACGGGGTCCATATGAGTGCAGTTTACTGTACGGGGTCCAAATGAGTGCCGTTTACTGTACGGGGTCCATATAAGTGCCGTTTACTGTACGTGGTCCATATACTGTAAGGGGTCCATATGAGTGCCGTTTACTGTACGGGGTCCAAATGAGTGCCGTTTACTGTACATGGTCCATATACTGTACGGGGTCCATGTGAGTGCCGTTTACTGTACGGGGTCCATGTGAGTGCCGTTTACTGTACGGGGTCCATATGAGTGCCGTTCACTGTACGGGGTCCATATGAGTGCCGTTCACTGTATGGGGTCCAAATGAGTGCCGTTCACTGTACGGGGTCCATATAAGAGCCGTTTACTGTACGGGGTCCAAATGAGTGCCGTTCACTGTATGGGGTCCATATGAGTGCAGTTTACTGTACGGGGTCCAAATGAGTGCCGTTTACTGTACGGGGTCCATATAAGTGCCGTTTACTGTACGTGGTCCAAATGAGTGCCGTTTACTGTACATGGTCCATATACTCTACGGGGTCCATATGAGTGCCGTTTACTGTACGGGGTCCATATGAGTGCCGTTTACTGTACGTGGTCCATATGAGTGCCGTTTACTGTACGGGGTTCATATGAGTGCCGTTTAATGTACGTGGTCCATATGAGTGCCGTTTACTGTACGTGGTCCATATGAGTGCCGTTTACTGTACGTGGTCCATATGAGTGCCGTTTACTGTACGTGGTCCAAATGAGTGCCGTTTACTGTACGTGGTCCATATGAGTGCCGTTTACTGTACGTGGTCCATATGAGTGCCGTTTACTGTACGTGGTCCAAATGAGTGCCGTTTACTGTACGTGGTCCATATGAGTGCCGTTTACTGTACGTGGTCCATATGAGTGCCGTTTACTGTACGTGGTCCAAATGAGTGCCGTTTACTGTACGTGGTCCATATAAGTGCCGTTTACTGTACGTGGTCTAAATGAGTGCCGTTTACTGTACGTGGTCCATATGAGTGCCGTTTACTGTACGTGGTCTAAATGAGTGCCGTTTACTGTACGGGGTCCATATAAGTGCCGTTTACTGTACGTGGTCCATATGAGTACCGTTTACTGTACGGGGTCCATATGAGTGCAGTTTACTGTACGGGGTCCATATAAGTGCCGTTTACTGTACATGGTCCATATGAGTGCCGTTTACTGTACGGGGTCCATATAAGTGCCGTTTACTGAACGTGGTCCAAATGAGTGCCGTTTACTGTACATGGTCCATATACTGTACGGGGTCCATATGAGTGCCGTTTACTGTACGGGGTCCATATGAGTGCCGTTTACTGTACGGGGTCCATATGAGTGCCGTTTACTGTACGTGGTCCATATGAGTGCCGTTTACTGTACGGGGTCCATATGAGTGCCGTTTACTGTACGTGGTCCATATGAGTGCCGTTTACTGTACGGGGTTCAAATGAGTGCCGTTTACTGTACGGGGTCCATATGAGTGCCGTTTACTGTACGGGGTCCATATGAGTGCCGTTTACTGTACATGGGCCATGTACTGTACGGGGTCCATATGAGTGCCGTTTACTGTACGGGGTCCATATGAGTGCCGTTTACTGTACGGGGTCCATATGAGTGCCGTCTACTGTACATGGTCCATATACTGTACGGGGTCCATATGAGTGCCGTTTACTGTACGGGGTCCATATGAGTGCCGTTTACTGTACGTGGTCCATATGAGTGCCGTTTACTGTACGTGGTCCATAGACTGTACGGGGTCCATATGAGTGCCGTTTACTGTACGGGGTCCATATGAGTGCCGTTTACTGTACAGGGTCCATATACTGTACGGGGTCCATATGAGTGCCGTTTACTGTAAGGGGTCCATATGAGTGCCGTTTACTGTACGGGGTCCATATGAGTGCCGTTTACTGTACGTGGTCCATATGAGTGCCGTTTACTGTACGTGGTCCATATACTGTACGGGGTCCATATGAGTGCCGTTTACTGTACGGGGTCCATATGAGTGCCGTTTACTGTACGTGGTCCATAGACTGTACGGGGTCCATATGAGTGCCGTTTACTGTACGGGGTCCATATGAGTGCCGTTTACTGTACAGGGTCCATATACTGTACGGGGTCCATATGAGTGCCGTTTACTGTACGGGGTCCATATGAGTGCCGTTTACTGTACGTGGTCCATATGAGTGCCGTTTACTGTACGTGGTCCATATACTGTACGGGGTCCATATGAGTGCCGTTTACTGTACAGGGTCCATATAAGTGCCGTTTACTGTACATGTTCCATATACTGCACGGGGTCCATATGAGTGCCGTTTACTGTACGGGGTCCATATGAGTGCCGTTTACTGTACGGGGTCCATAGACTGTACGGGGTCCATATGAGTGCCGTTTACTGTACGGGGTCCATAGACTGTACGGGGTCCATATGAGTGCCGTTTACTGTACGGGGTCCATATGAGTGCCGTCTACTGTACATGGTCCATATACTGTACGGGGTCCATATGAGTGCCGTTTACTGTATGGGGTCCATATGAGTGCCGTTTACTGTACGTGGTCCATAGACTGTACGGGGTCCATATGAGTGCCGTTTACTGTACGTGGTCCATATGAGTGCCGTTTACTGTACGTGGTCCATAGACTGTACGGGGTCCATATGAGTGCCGTTTACTGTACGGGGTCCATATGAGTGCCGTTTACTGTACAGGGTCCATATACTGTACGGGGTCCATATGAGTGCCGTTTACTGTACGGGGTCCATATGAGTGCCGTTTACTGTACGGGGTCCATATGAGTGCCGTTTACATTACATGGTCCAAATGAGTGCCGTTTACTGTACTTGGTCCATATACTGTACGGTGTCCATATGAGTGCCGTTTACTGTACGGGGTCCATATGAGTGCTGTTTACTGTACAGGGTCCAAATGAGTGCCGTTTACTGTACATGGTCCATATACTGTACGGTGTCCATATGAGTGCCGTTTACTGTACGGGGTCCATATGAGTGCTGTTTACTGTACAGGGTCCATATGAGTGCCGTTTACTGTACATGGTCCTTATAAGTACCATTTACTGTACATGGTCCATATGAGTGCCATTTACTGTACATGGTGTCTATAAGTAACACTATATTACAAAACCTACCCAAAGTGTAAATTAAGTTACAAGTAATAAACAGAGGAGCAGATTGATCAAATGTAGACACAAGAAAAGTTCCCAGTTCTTCTTGAGCTTTTAAATATGCGTTCATAAGACAATGCTTTTTATAACATTTGTATTTTATTAAGTTTTGTTAATACACAGGAAAATCACATGAAAAAGTTTCAAACCATCTACGTATTATTGTCCTGCGCTTTCATACTTTAAACTCAATTCCGAATACAAAACGTCTTATTTGATTAAACCTTCTTAGTCCTAATTTACCTGCATGATAAATAAATTAATAAAGAGATTCTCAATCTTTACTTTTATGCCTTAATTATTATACCTTCATATCAGTTGGGATAATAAAAGATAGGTAAAAAGATTATATATATATATATATATATATATATATATATATATATATATATATATATATATATATAGGCCTACACAGTAGATCTGTGTCTGTACAACAGCTGAACTGAAATCTGCACCTTGACTAATATGCATTTTGACCAATCTGCACCTTGGCTAGTTTGCACCGTGACCGATTTGCACTGTGACCAATTTGTAACTTGAGCAATCTGCACCTTGACCAATTAACACTGTGACCAATTTGTACCTTAATGAATTTGCACCTTGGGTAAATGTGCACTTTGACCAATTTGCACCTTGACTAATCTACAATTTGACCAATTTGCACGTTGACCAGTCTGTACCTTGACCAGTTTTCACTTTTGCCAATCTGCACGCTGACCACTTTGCACCCTGACCAATTTGCACCTTGACCAATTTCCACTTTGACCAATCTGCAACTTGACTAATTTGCACCGTGACCAATTTTTACCTTAAGCAATCTGCACCTTGACCAATCTTCACTTGGCCAATTTGCACTGTGACCATTTTGTACCTTGGCGAATTTGCACCTTGACAAATCTACACCTTGACCAATTTGCACTGTGACCATTTTGTACCTTGGCCAATTTGCACCTTGACAAATCTACACCTTGACCAATTTGCACTGTGACCAGTTTGCATTGTGACCAATTTGCACCTTGACAAATCTGCACCTTGACTAATTTGCACTGTGACCGAATTTTATCCTTTTCGAATTAATATTCCAGACTTATTTGAGAGAAAAGCAATCAGGCTAAATATTTTATTCATGACCTCTTTAGCAGGAGGAAGAATTTATATTTAAAAAATATATATTTTCTGCTTTATATATCATCCAAGTGAGTTTCTTTTTCCTGTAAATAGAAATATTCTACCTCATTAATTTGTTGGCAATTCTGGACCCCCGCCAGCTGTGGTAATGCATTTTTGCCAAAACTGTATACGAATATTTCTCTTTAAGATTATTTTAGAAATGTCAATATACTGTTTATCTAGACATTGTTATTGAGTAAAATCATTCAATTTCATATGTTATTCATCTATTATATGTAATGAATATTTTATACGTATTTTTAAATAAAAAATAAAATAGTTTTTTAGTTGATTTAGCAAACTGTGCCATGTTCCTAAAGGTCCCAATAGATGGCCTCAGTGAGGTCTTTTTGGAAGTAAAACATTGGAATGAAAATCCAGCCTTAAGGAACGACACGAGAGTTATCTTCCTATGTCCTTAGCCAATAGGAACACTCCATTCGGGCAACGGTAAGGAAATTAGCCAATAGGAACGCTCCTTTCGGGCAACGGTAAAGAAACATAGTCCTTAGCCAATAGGAACAGGCCATTCGGGCAAACTGTTAGGAAATAGTGGTTTGCTCTTTCAGCTAAGGAAAAGAGCCAAATGCCAGTTCATGAAATACCATTGGAAAATCTCCTTTCTTATATTTCCTTTCGAATAAATATATAGAATAAAACTTTGAATATTATAGATTTTATATTCCTATAATAGAAAGTATTGGCGATAGATTAAACCCATATCATAATTACATGATACGTATGCACTCTTAATCAAAATCTCATCTACTGGCGGAAAAATACATTTTCATATTGATCTAAGTTTTTATTAACTGTTTTATAAGCAAAGGCAAATCAAATATATTTTAATATTGTCCTATAAATATATCATGCACTTTGAATAGTGAATGTGATGATAAAATTCCTGTTCTCTTTGATAGTTGATAAAATTGATAATTTTAACAATTTCCCTGATCGATTTTAAACTGGTTTTGTTTTTATTTCTTTAAAATATGAATCTTGGTTGAAAAATCAGTTAACGTTGAAGAACATTAAATTTATACAAGGAATTTTTGACAATTTGTTTTTTCAGATATTAGGAAAAATAGGTCTAAATATTAAAGCATATCCTTTGCAATATACAGAGAGAGAGAGAGAGAGAGAGAGAGAGAGAGAGAGAGAGAGAGAGAGAGAGAGAGAGAGAGAGAGAGAGAGAGAGAGCATGTTTATTTTAATAAGAAATCAGTTTAGTATTAACCTTCGAGTCTCTGCATATATATATATATATATATATATATATATATATATATATATATATATATATATATATATATATATATATATATATCTACGAAATAGTGGCTGTTTATATTAAGCCATATGCCTCCCTTCGGTCTCTCCTGCGAGGAGATTTCAATGGGTCTTCTCTGAATTGCTGGGTCAGGGATGGACTAAAAACCACAGTCATGGACGTCTTGGTTACTTGCTATGAATCAATTGCATATGCATTTGCACAAATGTCTCCTCTACTTCAATGACATCTGCATTTGTGTAGATAAAGTCTTTTCCAGGTCCTTCAAGGGACGATATTTTAGAAGTTTCTAGAAGAAGGTTATCGTTAGCGTACATTTTCAGTTAATACTACCTACGAAACATCTTGTATGCATCACCTTAGACTCAGTAGGTATAATTAGAGTTTTTTTTACCTGGCAGTAGGTTGAGTAGAAGGTGATATAATGGTTATAGGTGCAGTGGTGTATCCACTACGAATCCTGGCACCTGCAGTTACATAAACATGATCTGTCCTTTTAGACATCTACAGCTGTGTACAAATTCCTACACTTTGTTAATTCTTTTATTCAAATCCCCAAATAATTAGTTATTACAAGCATCTATTTTTAAGGCGATATTATCTACTTTGCTTGTGGTAGCTTATTAGAAAAATCACTGCCTGCCAATCTATTGGACGAGAGTTCAAGATCTACTTGAGTTCGATAGCTTCTAGTAGTGTCTGTAACCTCAACCTCTTTGTGAGCTAGGTATGGGGGCTTTGGGGGTTAGCCTACAGGTCTACCTGCTGAGTCATCAGCAGCCTTTGCCTGGTCCTCTCTGCTCCTAGCTTAATGGGGAGGTGACTTGGACGCTGATCTTATGTAAATAAAATCAGCCTCTTGGGCATTATCCTGTCCCTTGTCTCTGCCATTCATGAGGGACCTTTAAGCCCAAGAGAATGTGCACACCTAAATTGGGTCCAACCGTAACTAGGGGTACATTCGCACCGAGAAACGAAGCCTTCAAATGCATGTTTTCACAGAGGATACTATGTGTTACCTTTTCTGCCATTTTCAAATATACTTACATAAACTACTTTGATTCAAGGAAACTATCACCATCATATTCTCTCTCTCTCTCTCTCTCTCTCTCTCTCTCTCTCTCTTTGTGTGTGTGTGTGTGAAATTAATACAAGTAAGAGAACAGAAATAATATTATTACTTTAGGTTCCCTCTCTTTCTCCCTATCTTTCTCTCTTTAAGATTATTACATTAGTCCCTAAGATCTCTCTCTCTCTCTCTCTCTCTCTCTCTCTCTCTCTCTCTCTCTCTCTTTGAGTGTGTGTGTGTGAAATTAATATAAGTAAGAGAACAGAAATAATATTTTTACTTTAGGTTCCCTCTCTTTCTCCCTATCTTTCTCTCTTTAAGATTATTACATTAGTCCCTAAGATCTCTCTCTCTCTCTCTCTCTCTCTCTCTCCCTCTCTCTCTCTCTCTCTCTCTTTGTGTGTGTGTGTGTGAAATTAATACAAGTAAGAGAACAGAAATAATATTTTTACTTTAGGTTCCCTCTCTTTCTCCCTATCTTTCTCTCTTTAAGATTATTACATTAGTCCCTAAGATCTCTCTCTCTCTCTCTCTCTCTCTCTCTCTCTCTCTCTCTCTCTTCTTTGTGTGTGTGTGTGTGAAATTAATACAAGTAAGAGAACAGAAATAATATTTTTACTTTAGGTTCCCTCTCTTTCTCCCTATCTTTCTCTCTTTAAGATTATTACATTAGTCCCTAAGATCTCTCTCTCTCTCTCTCTCTCTCTCTCTTTGTGTGTGTGTGTGTGAAATTAATACAAGTAAGAGAACAGAAATAATATTTTTACTCTAGGTTCCCTCTCTTTCTCCCTATCTTTCTCTCTTTAAGATTATTACATTAGTCCCTAAGATCTCTCTCTCTCTCTCTCTCTCTCTCTCTCTATCTCTCTCTCTCTCTCTCTCTCTCTCTGTGTGTGTGTGTGTGTGAAATTAATACAAGTAAGAGAACAGAAATAATATTTTTACTTTAGGTTCCCTCTCTTTCTCCCTATCTTTCTCTCTTTAAGATTATTACATTAGTCCCTAAGATCTCTCACTCTCTCTCTCTCTCTCTCTCTCTCTCTCTCTCTCTCTCTCTCT
>NW_027168672.1:25000-35000 GCF_036898095.1 Palaemon carinicauda
TCTTCGAAGTATGTAGAATCTCTCTCTCTCTCTCTCTCTCTCTCTCTCTCTCTCTCTCTCTCTCTCTCTCTCACACACACTATTCAATGTTTTAATCGGGATCAAGTAAAGATAAGCACCCCCATAACTGACTAGTATAGAAAAGCACCCCCGAATTTGTGCAAGTAAAGAATAGCACTCCCATATTTGAGCAAGTAAAGATAAGCACTCCCTGGTCTTGAATAAAAGCAAGTAAAGATAAGCACTCCCATATTTGAGCATGTAAAGATAAGCACATTATTATAATTATGGTTTAAACTTTAAACACAATAAATTATTTTGAAATTTTATTGATATATGAATATAAAATGAAATATACAACACTGAAATAAGATGTCGAGTCCAGAAATCAAAAATACTTGTAAAAATTTAATTAAAATAATACTGTCTTGCTATAGTTTCACAAAATCTATGAAACTTGTCGTTCTTGTTACGTTCGCTCCACATGAATTCATGCAAATAAGAGTTCAAAAATTCTCGTTTACATCCTATCATCCGTTTTATTCTTATTTTGTGTTTGTTCCAGTAGCTCTCTACTGCTTGTGTATGAACGCCTGTAGTCCTGTCAACAAAATTCACGGAGTGGTTAACTGTATGATGCGTATATCCAAGGTCCCTTTCAATGTTCCTGTATGCTTTCCATTGATCACTGTGAATAATTGTTCCAGGCATAACTACTTTCCTAATTATCGGCAACAGTGTTTCGGCATTGCGCGAATCAACAATCTCCATATAACCCAGGGATGGTGATGAAGTAGGATCTACTATTCCAAATACCCATAGTGGATTCTGGGGAGAACGTCCTCTATGGTGCTTTGGTTTATGGCTAAAACAAGATTCATCAATTTGTACCGTTGTGCCTGGTCCACCAAGCTTGATAGGGTTCCTTTCAAAATGTTTCAAGCAAATTTCACGAAAAAAGCTGAACATGTCAATAACTGTCACTTTTGAAACATTCAATAACTGTACGGTCTGCAAAAC
Source organism: Palaemon carinicauda (assembly GCF_036898095.1). NCBI lineage: Eukaryota > Metazoa > Arthropoda > Malacostraca > Decapoda > Palaemonidae > Palaemon > Palaemon carinicauda. The sequence goes on from NW_027168672.1 coordinate 26,021, forward strand.
ACTCAGTTCCTGACACCAGTAGAAGATTCCTTCAATCCACTTTTGTAAAGAAAGCTTTGAGCGATAAAAAAACGAATCTTTGCGAATTGATTCGTAGTGCTTATATTTACTGCATTCCTTAACTTGGCACTTCCAGACATATTTGTCTTGTATTGAAGAACGTTTTGTCCACTTCATTAAAATGCTACAATGAGGGCATTTTAGTTCAGATCTCAAAAGTTTCTGCTGCTTCATCCAGTTAATTGCAGGAGTCGGGTCCTCAACCAACAGTGGCTTAAGAATTTCTTCATACAGAGAACGGTCCATGTTAAGGGTTTCTCTCAAGACTTTATACGACTTTCTGAGGTATATCATGCTAAAAAGTAAAATCTATCCGAACAGCAAAAATTATATACTCAAATAAGAAGAGAAAACAACTCGTTAATGTAACTATTTAAACTATTCAGAAGAGAAAACAACCTGTCAGAACATAAATAATCTATCAGAACAGCCAAAATGATATCCTCAAATAAGAAGAGAAAACAACTCGTTAACGCAACTATTTGAACTATTCAAAAGAGAAAACAACCTGTCAGAACAAATTAAATAATTTTGAGCAAGTAAAGAAAAGCACTCCCGAAATTGTGCAAGTAAAGGAAAGCACTCCCATATTTGAGCAAGTAAAGATAAGCACTCCCTGGGCCATGCAGGGGTGCTTATTTTTACTTGATCCTTTAATCGTTTACATTATTAGATGTTGTCGATTCCAAAATAGTCATAAACCGAAATTTCCCGCCTTTACTTCCCGTCAACCTCTCGCCGAGTTAATTGGCTTTGGCTTCGTCTTCATTTTAAAGGATTCCAACTTCTGTAAGTAACAGATACAATACAAGGTAATTCCTGAATTATTTATATATTACGTGTAGGTAAAACCTATCAATTTTTGGCTAATGTTGCCTCAAGAAAAGAGTAATATGATAACTGCTTATGGTAAATTGAAGTCAAAGTCTCAGTCATGCGAACTTGAGTGCCTTTATGAACCCAAGATCACGTGACCTCTGTCAACAGGTTACTCAGAATCTGAGTCTCTGAACCATTTGTGTGAAATATAGTTTAATAATTTAATTGATGTAAATGTCTTGCAAGCAATTGAAAGAGTCTCTGTTGCTTGGAAATAACAGATAATCTCGTGATTGCATCAGATTTACCAGTAGTCTCACTTATGAACCCAAACTGAGCCACCGCCTCGCTACGGACTAGACTCCTTTCACTGTCGCCAAGATACACATGATTTCATTTATCTATTAGTTTACCTTTGAAAGCTGGAGAGAGAGAGAGAGAGAGAGAGAGAGAGAGAGAGAGAGAGAGAGAGAGAGAGAGAGAGATGGTACGACCAGAAATTTCAACGGTTTTTAAAAAGACAATCTGACTTATTTGTTTTCAAAATTGTGTTCTATAGGGTTCCCGTTATTATTATTATTATTATTATTATTTACATACGTACATACATATCACGCACATTCTATTTATATTTCTCTGAGAATAAGAGATGAAATTTGGCAACACTGCAGTCACTGTCATTCGAAGGAAATTTGGCACCACTGCAGTCACAGTCACTCGAATCATTCGAATTATAAAACATCAATATTTCTATTTTGTTCAAAATATGTCCTTTTTATTGCTGTTTTCGTTATATTAACTATATCGTTTTCCCCCTTTGTTGTAAAATGCCAAATTCTCTCTCTCTCTCTCTCTCTCTCTCTCTCTCTCTCTCTAGTAAATCAATCAGCAGAAGCCGTTTCTTTTGTGTATCGATATGATCAGCAAAGCTGTACTAAGTCATGCCCACCCATACTGGATTGGTTTGCTGTGAGCGAGCAGACTAAAGTCTCCCACCATCACTAAACTGCACTGGCCAGCGGGTGATGAAAAGTAGCCAAACACAAGATATGAATAAGGACATATCTGAGGTCTTTGTCCTATAGTGGATTAGAAACGGCTGCATTCGATGTTGATATTATTATTATTATTATTATTATTATTATCCAAGCTACAACACTAGTTGGAAAAGTAATATGCTGTAAGCCCAAGAGCTCCAATTGGAAAAAATAGCCCAGTGAGGAAAGGAAATAAGGTGATAAATAAATGATATAAGAAATAATAAAACATTAATAAACATTTTAAAAAACAGTAACACCAAAACAGATGTTTCATAAATAAACCATATAAAAGACTTATGTTCATCAGAGAAACATTTGCTACCCCCAAAATTCCCCTCAAAAAGTAGACAACTTTTCTACCATGAAAATTGGCCAAACATCAGATATGTCTCAAGTCATGTCTGAGGCCTTAGTCCTACAGTGGGCTGCATTTGTTATTGTTGCTGTAGCTTATTTTGCACACACACACACACACACACACACACACACACATATATATATATATATATATATATATATATATATATATATATATATATATATCCATTAATGACCAATTATCATATCCTCAGACACTAGGCCTAAGCGAGCAAGGATTTTTCTGAACACAGACGGCTCTCTCGGAGGAGGAGCTGTGTGTTTGCTTCCTTACTGAAGAGACAAGGGATTTCTCTGCTGAGAAACAAGACAGGTGTTTGAATTATATATATATATATATATATATATATATATATATATATATATATATATATATATATATGTGTGTGTGTGTGTGTGTGTGTGAAAATGATCAATACAGAAAGAAAAAACTTCATTTTCTTGTGTCTACTCAGGAAATTTCATTGTTTTTCGTCCCATTTGACCAGTTATTACAAATTGATGTAAACAAATGTTCAGTTGTCAACAAAATCCTAATCAATAGTAATTATAGTCACTTAATTTCATTTAATTTTTCTAATCGGCATTCATTAATTTATTTGAAAGAAATATGGGGTTTTTATCAGCGTTCTCTCTCTCTCTCTCTCTCTCTCTCTCTCTCTACTTATTTCTCTCTCTCTACTTATTTCTCTCTCTCTACTTATTTCATCACATAGGCTGTTAATTGTGGATATTTAGTCACAGTAGTTGTTAATTTTGAAGATAATTCGAAAGTTTTAAGATGAAAAATAGTTTCAAACTTTAAAGATACACATGTTTAAGATAGTTTCAAAAGTTTTGAGATAGTTTCAAAAGTTTTGAGATAGTTTGAGATAGTTTCAAAAGTAAGATAGTTTCAAAAAGTTTTAAGATAGTTTACAAAAGTTTTAAGATTTTAAGATAGAAGATTTTAAGATAGTTTCAAAGTTTAAAGATAGTTTCAAAAAGTTTCAAGTTAGTTGAAAAAGTTTGAAGATAGTTTACAAAAGTTTTAAGATAGTTTCAAAAGTATTGGGATGGTTTCAAAAGTTTTAAGAAAGTTTGAAAGTTTTAAGATAGAAAAGTTTTAAGACAGTTTCAAAAGTTTTGATATGGTTTCAAAAGTATTGCGATAGTTTCAAACGTTTTGTGCTAACTAGACTTTATAGATGGGTATAATTTCACGGTGGTTTCTTGATTTTTATCCTTTAATCTTTTCTTAGTCCCTCCATGATTTTTCATCTGACATCTGGAAGAAGAAGAAGCCATCATGCAAGGGAGTTAGATCTTTAATAGTAGAAATTTTATTGAAATAATTAGTAGTTCTTTTGGTGTAATCCAATTGAGACAGGTTCTGATATGTGCTTTGGTTTCAAATGTTTCTAGTATCGTTACTCTTTCCTATATTCTTTATGGTATGGAATCTCGGCTTGGATGAGAGAGAGAGAGAGAGAGAGAGAGAGAGAGAGAGAGAGAGAGAGAGAGAGAGAGAGCATTTCCTTCTACGCCAGAAGGGCGTATGTGACATTGGGAGGATTTCCTTCTCTATTCCCTCGTCTTTAAGGTCAATAACTCATGAGTAGCTTAAATTTACTTCATATCAATAGGTCTCCTTATATAGAAATATATTTGGACATTGTAATTATCTTGATAATGGAGAAAATAAGGTCGGTAACATATTGAAAATATCAATAATTAATAAATTTGAGGACATGTTAAAATTTATATTTCAAACACCCGATGATTCGAGTGCCTGATGAGCGGCGGTGCCAATTTCCTCCTGTCTACATTATTTCCCTTACTAATATTGGTTAGAGAACCTTCCATTTACATTTGGCAACAAGTGAGGCTAAACAAATACTGCCTTTATCATCAGAGGATATAAAGGAATATAATTCTCTCTCTCTCTCTCATATATATATATATATATATATATATATATATATATATATAGTTATGAACTCTTAAGAGATGGTAAAGAGTTCATAGATTCTTTATCTATCATAAAGCCCTTACCACTCTCTCTCATATCTCTCTCTCTCATATCTCTCTCTCTCTCATATCTCTCTCTCTCTCTCATATCTCTCTCTCTCTCTCTCTCTCTCTCTCTCTATCTCTCTCTCTCTCTCTCTCATATCTCTCATATCTCTTTCTCACTCACTCTCTCTCTCTCATATCTCTCTCTCTCATATCTCTCTCTCTCTCATATCTCTCTCTCTCTCTCTCTCATATCTCTCATATCTCTCTCTCTCTCTCTCATATCTCTCATATCTCTCTCTCTCTCTCTCTCTCTCTCATATATACATATATATATATATATATATATATATATATATATATATATATATATATATATATGTTATGAACTCTTAAGAGATGGTAAAGAGTTCACAGATTCTTTATCTATCATAAAGCCCTTACCACTATGATAATGAGTAGGACTCGTACCAGAACAAAAACAATCCAAGGAACTTCCTCAAAGAGAAGGATACAGAGACAAAACAAACACTTAAATTATTTATTACAATTAATAACTTAGAATTACAAAGAAATCCCTTGAAAACTGAACTTTAGGGAAGAAAAACAAACTGGTTATTACAATTCCTCAGACACATTCACCTAGCTAACTAGCATACTAAAGTAAAAGAAAAAGTTACTAGGTAGAGATAGAAACCACATATGCCCGGGTCGTTGTGATAGAAGGAGACAAAGTAAGAAAATATCCTTAAACCTAATTGATTAACACAGTTAAATGGCAATAAACATACATTGTGAAAACCGAAAAATAAACGTCATCCAGCTAATATCAATTAACTCTTCTACAAATACCATTCCCTCAGCAACACGTCACATAGTTTTATCTCCAACTGTAAATGTCAGCAATACCACCAAGTAGGAGACACTTAACATAAGTCGTCTATGGGTTGGATTGATCACAGTATAACACACAAGGTCTCGGATCTTACCCTTTTCTCCGCCCCTGGGAGGCCCCTTGACGACTCCAGAGGTTCAGCAAGCTGAGGGCACAGGCAACGATGGATGAAGCTCGCATCCAAAAGTACAAAATGTAAGGCAGGGCATCACACGAACTGAAGAGACGTCAGTCCAAATATAATTCATAGGGGATGGCAAGGAACACCTCCAAAATGCCACCAGCTGCACAAACATCGAGGACGTCTTCAGAATACTTCACAAAACTTGCCACAAGACGTCAGGAAGTATGGGAGCTGAAAACCTCTCTCTAAGGAGCCGAGTCGCTAACTGTCGTTTTTTTCACTCCAAAGGGACCCACATCACCAGCGGGGACGAAAACAAAACAGGCAATGAACAGCCGAAAGATCATCAACATGAAAAGATAAAAACACTTACATGGGTGACGTATCAATTTAAAACTACAATTACCCTTTGAGGGGAGGAAAACATCCCAAGTCCAGCCTTCAAAAGACATATAAACAAAACTGGACAAAAACAAGCAAAAAATTTACTTTAAAGTGCAAAAATCAAATGCACAGCAAAAATAGAAAAAATGAATTAAATACGTTAATTCCATTACAATATATATATATATATATATATATATATATATATATATATATATATATATATATATATATATATATATATATACTCTTTGTCTACCATTCTGTTGTTCTTTAATACCACTATCTGTTGCCTCTAAGTAAAAATGAAATGTGGGTGTGTCCGTATGTGGATGTGTGTGTGTGGGTATAAGGACGGAAATGAAGCAAAGTTTTGTGGATATGAGAGAGAGAGAGAGAGAGAGAGAGAGAGAGAGAGAGAGAGAGAGAGAGAGAGAGAAATTAACTGAAATTAGTGCCAGGCTTCTGTTGCTATAAATTGTAGCCACATATTTATTCTAAAGAGTAATAATCATAACAACAACAATAGCAACGATAATAATAATAATAATAATAATAAATGTAAAAACGAAGCGATTTCGAAAGAAAATCTAAACAGCTCCAAAGGGTGTTCTGGTTGGGCGGATGTCCCCCCCCCCCCTGGTTGGGGGCTGGGGGTCTCGTGGGGTATCCCCTGGGGGGAGGGGTGTAGAAGACACGACAAATCCAGAGAAGGGAAGAGCAATAACACCATCTTTCCCCATAGCGTCTTTCTGTCACCTGCTTCCTCCTGGCCTGGGCTGCCTACGGACACCATGAGGAGGAGGAGGTTATTGGTATCACGCCCTTCTGTCTTAAAGTCTCCTGCAGATTTGGTTAATTATTGCTAGACATCTTCCTTGGTGGGTCTACTGTACATTTTCGAGCATTTTCTCCTATCTCTGAAGGAGACGAAAATAAATAGAAAATTTTTATCCCAGTGGGAAATGCTGACCAAACCATGAGTTGTTTCTCACAATGTTTCGATCAGAACCATAAATGTTCAGTCATAGAACTCTGCAAAGCACTCAACATTCTTCAACATACTGTATTTTGGCCTCATACTCATTCCAAAGGGCGAAGCTATATGAAACTATCGCTCAATTCTGAAGAAAATTAATCTATCATTTGGGCGAAATAATATGAGAATATCGCTCAACTCAGATGAAGAACATAAGAGAGGCTCGCTAGTCCCAGTGCTTTTGAAATAACAGTGAATATGAAACCGTAATCATTTGCCACCTTTTCATTTATCTCTCTCTCTCTCTCTCTCTCTCTCTCTCTCCTCTCTCTCTCTCTCTCTCTCTCTCTCTCTCTCTCCAAATACAAAATAAGAACAGGCAATTTGAACTGGATTTATGAATTTAATTAAACGATAGGCTATCTATATATAATAACAAATGCAGCCGTTTCTTATCCACAGCAGGACAACGGCCTCAAAAATGTCCTTATGCCTGGGGGTGTGGCTATTTTCACCAACACGCTGGCCACTGCAAATTGGTGATGGTAGGAGACTTTGGTCTGATCGCTCACAGCAAACCAGCCTAGTATGGGCAGCTTTGCTGATCATGGTGATAAGCAAACCCTTTCCCTACATTAAGGTATCACCACTTAGAAATGTTTATATATATATATATATATATATATATATATATATATATATATATATATATATATATATATATATATATATATATATATATACTTAGACCTTTGCTTAAACATCCGTCTTTATATCTACACACCCAATTACTGTACGTTCCATAGGCAACGGATAGCAGTATTTAAGAACAAAGAAATAGCAGACAAAGAGTTATCAAATATGAGAGAGAGAGAGAGAGAGAGAGAGAGAGAGAGAGAGAGAGAGAGAGTAGTGTAAATTTTGACTAGCCTCGCTTGTGCCATGGCCAATTTGCACTGTGACCATTTTGTACCTTGGCGAATTTGCACCTTGACAAATCTACACCTTGACCAATTTGCACTGTGACCATTTTGTACCTTGGCCAATTTGCACCTTGACAAATCTACACCTTGACCAATTTGCACTGTGACCAGTTTGCATTGTGACCAATTTGCACCTTGACAAATCTGCACCTTGACTAATTTGCACTGTGACCGAATTTTATCCTTTTCGAATTAATATTCCAGACTTATTTGAGAGAAAAGCAATCAGGCTAAATATTTTATTCATGACCTCTTTAGCAGGAGGAAGAATTTATATTTAAAAAATATATATTTTCTGCTTTATATATCATCCAAGTGAGTTTCTTTTTCCTGTAAATAGAAATATTCTACCTCATTAATTTGTTGGCAATTCTGGACCCCCGCCAGCTGTGGTAATGCATTTTTGCCAAAACTGTATACGAATATTTCTCTTTAAGATTATTTTAGAAATGTCAATATACTGTTTATCTAGACATTGTTATTGAGTAAAATCATTCAATTTCATATGTTATTCATCTATTATATGTAATGAATATTTTATACGTATTTTTAAATAAAAAATAAAATAGTTTTTTAGTTGATTTAGCAAACTGTGCCATGTTCCTAAAGGTCCCAATAGATGGCCTCAGTGAGGTCTTTTTGGAAGTAAAACATTGGAATGAAAATCCAGCCTTAAGGAACGACACGAGAGTTATCTTCCTATGTCCTTAGCCAATAGGAACACTCCATTCGGGCAACGGTAAGGAAATTAGCCAATAGGAACGCTCCTTTCGGGCAACGGTAAAGAAACATAGTCCTTAGCCAATAGGAACAGGCCATTCGGGCAAACTGTTAGGAAATAGTGGTTTGCTCTTTCAGCTAAGGAAAAGAGCCAAATGCCAGTTCATGAAATACCATTGGAAAATCTCCTTTCTTATATTTCCTTTCGAATAAATATATAGAATAAAACTTTGAATATTATAGATTTTATATTCCTATAATAGAAAGTATTGGCGATAGATTAAACCCATATCATAATTACATGATACGTATGCACTCTTAATCAAAATCTCATCTACTGGCGGAAAAATACATTTTCATATTGATCTAAGTTTTTATTAACTGTTTTATAAGCAAAGGCAAATCAAATATATTTTAATATTGTCCTATAAATATATCATGCACTTTGAATAGTGAATGTGATGATAAAATTCCTGTTCTCTTTGATAGTTGATAAAATTGATAATTTTAACAATTTCCCTGATCGATTTTAAACTGGTTTTGTTTTTATTTCTTTAAAATATGAATCTTGGTTGAAAAATCAGTTAACGTTGAAGAACATTA
>NW_027168672.1:42500-45000 GCF_036898095.1 Palaemon carinicauda
TTAAACGAGAATTTATAGTCTTAGAGAGAGAGAGAGAGAGAGAGAGAGAGAGAGAGAGAGAGAGAGAGAGAGAGAGAGAGAGAGAGAGAGAGAGAGAGAGAGTTGCTTCTCTCTATGGGAGCTTGCTCGTTTCCTTCAATGCCAGAAGGGCGTATGTGACATTGGAAGGATTTCCTTCTCTATTCCCTTGTCTTTAAAGTCGATGATAACTCATGAGTAGCTTCGACTTACTGCATAACGATAGGTGGTTTCTTTTCTATTCAGGAATATATGTGAAACTGTCATTATGTTTAGAGAAAATAATGTCCGTAATGAAACTAAAAAATAAAAAATACATTTTGAACAAAAATTAAATTTGATATTTCAAACATCGGATGATTCTGATGAGCGGCGTTGCCACTTTTCCTCATCACAATATTATTTCCCTCTCTAACACTGATACTGCGTTTGGCCTTCCACTTACATTTGGCATCTAACTAGACTCTTCGAAGTATGTAGAATCTCTCTCTCTCTCTCTCTCTCTCTCTCTCTCTCTCTCTCTCTCTCTCTCTCTCCCTCTCTCTCTTCACACACACTATTCAATGTTTTAATCGGGATCAAGTAAAGATAAGCACCCCCATAACTGACTAGTATAGAAAAGCACCCCCGAATTTGTGCAAGTAAAGAATAGCACTCCCATATTTGAGCAAGTAAAGATAAGCACTCCCTGGTCTTGAATAAAAGCAAGTAAAGATAAGCACTCCCATATTTGAGCATGTAAAGATAAGCACATTATTATAATTATGGTTTAAACTTTAAACACAATAAATTATTTTGAAATTTTATTGATATATGAAATATAAAATGAAATATACAACACTGAAATAAGATGTCGAGTCCAGAAATCAAAAATACTTGTAAAAATTTAATTAAAATAATACTGTCTTGCTATAGTTTCACAAAATCTATGAAACTTGTCGTTCTTGTTACGTTCGCTCCACATGAATTCATGCAAATAAGAGTTCAAAAATTCTCGTTTACATCCTATCATCCGTTTTATTCTTATTTTGTGTTTGTTCCAGTAGCTCTCTACTGCTTGTGTATGAACGCCTGTAGTCCTGTCAACAAAATTCACGGAGTGGTTAACTGTATGATGCGTATATCCAAGGTCCCTTTCAATGTTCCTGTATGCTTTCCATTGATCACTGTGAATAATTGTTCCAGGCATAACTACTTTCCTAATTATCGGCAACAGTGTTTCGGCATTGCGCGAATCAACAATCTCCATATAACCCAGGGATGGTGATGAAGTAGGATCTACTATTCCAAATACCCATAGTGGATTCTGGGGAGAACGTCCTCTATGGTGCTTTGGTTTATGGCTAAAACAAGATTCATCAATTTGTACCGTTGTGCCTGGTCCACCAAGCTTGATAGGGTTCCTTTCAAAATGTTTCAAGCAAATTTCACGAAAAAAGCTGAACATGTCAATAACTGTCACTTTTGAAACATTCAATAACTGTACGGTCTGCAAAACACTCAGTTCCTGACACCAGTAGAAGATTCCTTCAATCCACTTTTGTAAAGAAAGCTTTGAGCGATAAAAAAACGAATCTTTGCGAATTGATTCGTAGTGCTTATATTTACTGCATTCCTTAACTTGGCACTTCCAGACATATTTGTCTTGTATTGAAGAACGTTTTGTCCACTTCATTAAAATGCTACAATGAGGGCATTTTAGTTCAGATCTCAAAAGTTTCTGCTGCTTCATCCAGTTAATTGCAGGAGTCGGGTCCTCAACCAACAGTGGCTTAAGAATTTCTTCATACAGAGAACGGTCCATGTTAAGGGTTTCTCTCAAGACTTTATACGACTTTCTGAGGTATATCATGCTAAAAAGTAAAATCTATCCGAACAGCAAAAATTATATACTCAAATAAGAAGAGAAAACAACTCGTTAATGTAACTATTTAAACTATTCAGAAGAGAAAACAACCTGTCAGAACATAAATAATCTATCAGAACAGCCAAAATGATATCCTCAAATAAGAAGAGAAAACAACTCGTTAACGCAACTATTTGAACTATTCAAAAGAGAAAACAACCTGTCAGAACAAATTAAATAATTTTGAGCAAGTAAAGAAAAGCACTCCCGAAATTGTGCAAGTAAAGGAAAGCACTCCCATATTTGAGCAAGTAAAGATAAGCACTCCCTGGGCCATGCAGGGGTGCTTATTTTTACTTGATCCTTTAATCGTTTACATTATTAGATGTTGTCGATTCCAAAATAGTCATAAACCGAAATTTCCCGCCTTTACTTCCCGTCAACCTCTCGCCGAGTTAATTGGCTTTGGCTTCGTCTTCATTTTAAAGGATTCCAACTTCTGTAAGTAACAGATACAATACAAGGTAATTCCTGAATTATTTATATATTACGTGTAGGTAAAACCTATCAATTTTTGGCTAATGTTGCCTCAAGAAAAGAGTAATATGATAACTGCTTATGGTAAATTGAAGTCAA
>NW_027168672.1:50000-60000 GCF_036898095.1 Palaemon carinicauda
TATATATATATATATATATATATATACTCTTTGTCTACCATTCTGTTGTTCTTTAATACCACTATCTGTTGCCTCTAAGTAAAAATGAAATGTGGGTGTGTCCGTATGTGGATGTGTGTGTGTGGGTATAAGGACGGAAATGAAGCAAAGTTTTGTGGATATGAGAGAGAGAGAGAGAGAGAGAGAGAGAGAGAGAGAGAGAGAGAGAGAGAGAGAGAAATTAACTGAAATTAGTGCCAGGCTTCTGTTGCTATAAATTGTAGCCACATATTTATTCTAAAGAGTAATAATCATAACAACAACAATAGCAACGATAATAATAATAATAATAATAATAATAATAATAATAATAATAATAATAATAAATGTAAAAACGAAGCGATTTCGAAAGAAAATCTAAACAGCTCCAAAGGGTGTTCTGGTTGGGCGGATGTCCCCCCCCCCCCTGGTTGGGGGCTGGGGGTCTCGTGGGGTATCCCCTGGGGGGAGGGGTGTAGAAGACACGACAAATCCAGAGAAGGGAAGAGCAATAACACCATCTTTCCCCATAGCGTCTTTCTGTCACCTGCTTCCTCCTGGCCTGGGCTGCCTACGGACACCATGAGGAGGAGGAGGTTATTGGTATCACGCCCTTCTGTCTTAAAGTCTCCTGCAGATTTGGTTAATTATTGCTAGACATCTTCCTTGGTGGGTCTACTGTACATTTTCGAGCATTTTCTCCTATCTCTGAAGGAGACGAAAATAAATAGAAAATTTTTATCCCAGTGGGAAATGCTGACCAAACCATGAGTTGTTTCTCACAATGTTTCGATCAGAACCATAAATGTTCAGTCATAGAACTCTGCAAAGCACTCAACATTCTTCAACATACTGTATTTTGGCCTCATACTCATTCCAAAGGGCGAAGCTATATGAAACTATCGCTCAATTCTGAAGAAAATTAATCTATCATTTGGGCGAAATAATATGAGAATATCGCTCAACTCAGATGAAGAACATAAGAGAGGCTCGCTAGTCCCAGTGCTTTTGAAATAACAGTGAATATGAAACCGTAATCATTTGCCACCTTTTCATTTATCTCTCTCTCTCTCTCTCTCTCTCTCTCTCTCTCTCTCTCTCTCTCTCTCTCTCTCTCTCTCTCTCTCCAAATACAAAATAAGAACAGGCAATTTGAACTGGATTTATGAATTTAATTAAACGATAGGCTATCTATATATAATAACAAATGCAGCCGTTTCTTATCCACAGCAGGACAACGGCCTCAAAAATGTCCTTATGCCTGGGGGTGTGGCTATTTTCACCAACACGCTGGCCACTGCAAATTGGTGATGGTAGGAGACTTTGGTCTGATCGCTCACAGCAAACCAGCCTAGTATGGGCAGCTTTGCTGATCATGGTGATAAGCAAACCCTTTCCCTACATTAAGGTATCACCACTTAGAAAGGTTTATATATATATATATATATATATATATATATATATATATATATATATATATATATATATATATATATATACTTAGACCTTTGCTTAAACATCCGTCTTTATATCTACACACCCAATTACTGTACGTTCCATAGGCAACGGATAGCAGTATTTAAGAACAAAGAAATAGCAGACAAAGAGTTATCAAATATGAGAGAGAGAGAGAGAGAGAGAGAGAGAGAGAGAGAGAGAGAGAGAGTAGTGTAAATTTTGACTAGCCTCGCTTGTGCCACATGTAAATAGAATGTCAAATCTAGTATCAATATTAGTAAGGGAAATAATATTGTTAGGAGGAAATTTGGCAACGCTGCACACCTGTCACTCGAATCATTTAATTTTTGAAATAGCAATTAGTTTTATTCATTTTATAATGTGTCATTTATTGTTATTTTCATTATATTATCTGTATTATTTCTCCTACCTTATAAAACGCAAATTTTCAAATCGACTTATGAACGTCTAGAAATTTGAATGTTCAAGGTATTATGCTTGCACAAATACACGCACGCACACACACACACACATTTACCATAACAAAGTTGTTCCTTGCAACGGAACATAGATGTTAGTCCTATCCCATTTCACTAAACAAACTGCAAGAAAACATAATGATCTTCTCGGGTAATTATGCCCAAATTATTCAGATAATAGAGAAAACTCACATAGAAAACAATGGAGTAGGCCTAGTTTTACGTATCAAATTCATTCACTTTATTCTAATCGCGAAATAGACGTATCTATAGTCATATTTTTTTCTTCTTTTTATCGAGGCAGATTTGCACCGACTCGCAGGGGTGTCAAGTAATGTGAATCGAAACTTATTTATTAATCTTTAATTTCTCCCTTAGATATAGGTTTTGTCAATAAATAATGTTAAATAAATAGATATATTATAAAGTATCGTGATGGTAAATCAAAATTTAATAACAACACCCGCCGAAGTCAACGACAGGAGCTTGTTTTCGGATGCATTCTGCATAATTTCGTTATTTTCACATATTTCAACACAAATTGCGACAAATTACACTAAGAATAAAGAAAAAAACATGTTATTATAAATTCATTTTTAATACCAAAATCTACTAAAAACGTGGAATTGATGAAATTAACTCATGGTGAAAATATCGGTTCGGTTAAAGCAAGACTCACGTAGAGTGGATCCTGGGTAAAACGACCAAAGAGGGAATGGGAGGGAGATTGGAACTCGGCGGTGAAATTATGAATTCGCTTAATTGTGATATTTATGCAACACTAAAGTATCCTCAAACCGAAAATGTTGCCATTAATAAAATCTAAACCTTAAAAAGAATAACAAACCCTTTCTATACGGACTTCCATCATAGGCCTACGATGAAAGTCCGTATAGAAAGGGTTTGTTATTCTTTTCGTAACGTTTTAGATTTTATTGATAGTAATATTTTCGGTTAAAGATACTGTAGAGTTGCATAAATTGCATAAAAATCACACGCATACAGCACATACTCATAAATTAACTAAATTATAGTTTTTATTTTGAAAGGGGTATAACTCTATGTGCGAGATCTTGATAATGTTTAATATAGGGTCACACACACTTGAAATTTCTCACCATATATATATATATATATACATATATATATGTATATGTATATATATATATATATATATATATATATATATATATATATATATATATATATATATATATACGGTTCACTTTCCCTTTGCCTACACATACTGTACACCGAATAGTCTGGCCTATTCTTTCCACATTCTCCTCTGTCCTCATACACCTGACAACACTGAAATTACCAAACAATTCTTCTTCTTCTTCTTTCAAGGGGGTTAACTACTGCACTGTAATTGTTCAGTGGCCACTTTCCTCTTTGTAAGAGAAGAGACTCTTTATCTATGGTAAGCAGCTCTTCTAGGAGAAGGACACTCCAAAATCAAACCATTCTTCTCTAGTCTTGGGTAGTGCCATAGCCTCTGTACTATGGTCTTTCACTGTCTTGGGTTAGAGTTCTCTTGACTGAGGGTACACTCGGGCACACTATTCTATCTAGTTTCTCTTTTGTTAAAGTTTTTGTAGTATATATTGAAAATTTTCATTTTAATGTTGTTACTTTTCTTGAAATATTTCATTTTTCCTGTTTACTTTCCTCACTGGGCTATTTTCCCTGTTGTGGCCCCCAGCTTATAACATCCTGCTTTTACAACTAGGGTTGTAGCTTAGCAACTAAAAATAATTTGCTATACATTGTCTATTTAAGCGCCGTTTACTGTACATGGTCTATATGTATAGTGATACATGGTCCATATAAGTACGGTTTACTGTACATGGTCCATATAAGTGCTTTCTACTGTACATGGTCCACATAAGTGCCGTCTACTGTACATGGTCCATATAAGTGCCGTCTACTGTACATGGTCCATATAAGTGCCGTCTACTGTACATGGTCCATAAAGTACCGTCTACTGTACATGGCCCATATAAGTGCCGTTTACTGTACATGGTCTAAATAAGTACCGTTTACTGTACATGGTCCGTATGAGTGCTGTTTACTGTACATGGTCCGTATGAGTGCCGTTTACTGTACATGGTCCGTATGAGTGCCGTTTACTGTACAAGGTCCGTATGAGTGCCGTTTACTGTACAAGGTCCGTATGAGTGCCGTTTACTGTACAAGGTCCGTATGAGTGCCGTTTACTGTACAAGGTCCGTATGAGTGCCGTTTACTGTACAAGGTCCGTATGAGTGCCGTTTACTGTACAGGGTCTAAATAAGTACCATTTACTGTACATGGTCTATATGAGTACAGTTTACTGTACGCGGTCCATTTAAATACCATTTATTGTACACAGTTCATATAAGTACAATTTGGGCTACTGTACTCGGTCTATATAAGTACCATTTACTGTACATGGTGTCTATAAGTAACACTATATTACAAAGTGTATCTTCATGAGGTTACGAGTAATAAACAGAGGAGCAGATAGATTAATAAGGTAATTAAGAATAATTAAGAAAATAAGTATATAGAATTAAAGTACCCGTGAATATGGCTTAACATGAACAATGAAGTATTGGAGATAACTTAATAAACCAGAAGTCAATTTAAACATGTGATGATGTGAACACTGTATTCGCACAGAAAACAAAGTAAAAGGGGAGGGAAAACTAACGCGGAAATAGGATAAGGTATCGGAGAGAGTAAGGGTCATTTCAGTCTTTTTTTTTTTTTACAATGGTATACGTCCTTTTAACGGAAGAATTTTCATTCGATTTCATTTGGCGTCGGCTTTGTTTATGAATTATGGATTTAGTGTCGTTAATCATAACATTATTTGATAATTTCATGCTTTATTTGAGTGTAAGCCTAAGTGACTTGAGTTGCAGATGCATATTTCCTGCCTGTGATGACTACTTGCGCAAAGTCGAAGTTGGAATTAAAGACATTCGAACAAAAAATACGTCTACATTGCGATTATGTAAAACTAGGCCTACGTCATTGTTTCTTATGCACATTTCCTTTATCATTTGAATATTTTGAGCATTATTGCCTGAGGGTCATGTTAGGAAAGAGGAGGAGAGGGGAAAGTGTAAGATACGGTGTAGGATAGGAGAGGGACTTGGTAGGATACGGGAAGGACAAGTGTGTAGCAACCTGCTATCGTAAATGTGAGTGTGCGTGCGTGTGTTTGTTCAAGGCAAATACCTTCAACAGAGGATTTTTAGTTTCAGCTTTTCTAAACATAAATAGGTCTATAATTTTGGATGTATTTGAAAATTTGCATTTTATGATAATTATGAACAATATAGAAATGGTATATATGATAAAAATAACAATAAATCACACATTGTGAAAAACAGACATATTTATATTTCAAAAGCCGAATGATTCGAGTGAGCAATGAGCAACGATGCCAAATCTCCTCCCAACACCTTTATTTCCTTTGATAACACTGATACTGCATTAGACGTTTCATTTACATTTGGCAACTAGTGAGATTAATTAAAAACTACGCTTTAGCATTATTGGGACTATATGGAATATAATTTCTCTCTCTCTCTCTCTCTCTCTCTCTCTCTCTCTCTCTCTCTCTCTCTCTCTCTCTCTCTCTCTCTCTCTCATTTAATAACTTTTTGCCTGCAATTCTTTTGTTCTTTAAAAACATTATCCGATGTTTATGGGTAGAAATGAAACGCAATTGTGTCTAAGCAGATTTGTGCCGAGAGAGAGAGAGAGAGAGAGAGAGAGAGAGAGAGAGAGAGAGAGAGAGAGTAGGCCTATGCTCTCTTTGAGAGCTTGGGTGTCTTTTACTAATTTTTAGCTGCCTAATACGATGTCAGGATCATAAAAGCCTTATTTTCCTCTCGGTGTTTAAAGGTCGCTCATGAATGGCACAAGCAAGGGTCAGTGACAATGCCCTAGAGACTGACCATATATACAAATGATCAACGCCCAAATCCCCTCTCACACCACAAGAAGCTATAAAGGTTTAGCGGGTCTCGAACCCCAGTCCGGCAGATGGCCAGGCAGTTGTTAATGAGGAGTCATCTTAGATGCTCAGAAGTCTATGAACTTTTCAATATAATTTGTCTTTCCTGAAGCGTTTTTAATCCTGACATTCCCAAAGTTGTGATGTGTAAGGGACAGGCAAGAGAGAGAGAGAGAGAGAGAGAGAGAGAGAGAGAGAGAGAAGAGAGAGAGAGAGAGATCTTTTCTAACAAATAAAACTTCAAGTTTAATCGTGCACACTAAACTAAAGTCCATCCGATTAGCCTCCCTGCTCACACCATTATTGGTCTACATACTGAAGAAAGGTAGCGTCCCCCATCGGCCTCCGCTCTAAATAGAAAATATCAATAATGAAATAGGAAATCCTCACTAATGTGTCTCAGTAAGGATAAAAACTTGTCTACAAAACGAAGTAAAATGAGAAAATCTAATCACAACGAAACACCCTATTTGAACTAAGTATTTCCCAGAACATTTCGTTCAAAATTCTATTCGTTTGATCATGAAACTTTGAGATGACACTGAAATCAAATGTGGAGAGAGAGAGAGAGAGAGAGAGAGAGAGAGAGAGAGAGAGTGTGTATAGCGTCTCTATGCGAATTGCCTCATTTCCTTCAAGGTCAGAAGGGCGTATGTGAAAAGTCATTATGTTTAGAGAAAATAATGTCAGTAATGAAACTAAAAAATAAAAGATACATTTTGAACAAAAATTAAATTTGATATTTTAAACGTCGGATGATTCTGATGAGCGGCGTTGCCACTTTTCCTCATCACAATATTATTTCCCTCTCTAACACTGATACTGCGTTTGGCCTTCCACTTACATTTGGCATCTAACTAGACTCTTGGAAGTATGTAGAATCTCTCTCTCTCTCTCTCTCTCTCTCCCTCTCTCTCTTCACACACACTATTCAATGTTTTAATCGTTTACATTATTAGATGTTGTCGATTCCAAAATAGCCATAAACCGAAATATCCCGCCTTTACTTCCCGTCAACCTCTCGCCGAGTCAATTGGCTTTGGCTTCGTCTTCATTTTCATAAATTCCAACTTCTGTAAGTACCGAATACAATACAAGGTAATTCCAGAATTATTTATATATTACGTGTAGGTAAAACCTATCAATTTTCGGCTAACGTTGCCCCAAGAAAAGAGTGATATGATAACTACTTATGTTAAATTGAAGTCAAAGTCTCAGTCATGCGAACTTGAGAGCCTTCATGAACCCAAGATCACGTGATCTCTGTTGTCAACAGGTTACTCAGATTCTTCTGAGTCTCTGAACCATTTGTGTGAAATATAGTTTAATAATTTAATTGATGTAAATGTCTTGCAAGCAATTGAAAGAGTCTCTGTTGCTTGGAAATAACAGATAAACTCGTGATTGCATCTAAATAATCAGTAGTCTCACTTATGAGCCACCGCCTTGCACCGTCCCCAACACACACGATTTCATAATTCATTTCTGAGAGAGAGAGAGAGACAGAGAGAGACAGAGAGAGAGAGAGAGAGTTCATGATAGATTTTGTTATTGAGTCCGAATGTATTTTGTATAAGTTAATATACACTTTCCCAACTGCAACAGTATCAAAAACTGTCTCAGTCAAACTGTTTAGACTGTCAAACTGCGAGCAGTGACAGTCCTGGCTGACAGCTTGCTGAGAGAGTGGTCGGTTAGTCACAGACAGTGTCAGCGAGACTCAGAGTCAGCTATCAGCAGTCAGGGTAGTGACTCTCCAGGGACTCCCTCACTCACAAACTACAGAAATTATAATATGCAACAAGAGAGAGAGAGAGAGAGAGAGAGAGAGAGGGAGAGAGAGAGAGAGAGAGAGAGAGAGAGAGAGAGAGAGAGAGAGAGATGGTACGACCAGAAATTTCAACGGTTTTTAAAGACAATCTGACATTTGTTTTCAAAATTGTGTTCTATAGGGTTCCCGTTATTATTATTATTATTATTATTATTATTATTTACATACGTACATACATATCACGCACATTCTATTTATATTTCTCTGAGAATAAGAGATGAAATTTGGCAACACTGCAGTCACTGTCATTCGAAGGAAATTTGGCACCACTGCAGTCACAGTCACTCGAATCATTCGAATTATAAAACATCAATATTTCTATTTTGTTCAAAATATGTCCTTTTTATTGCTGTTTTCGTTATATTAACTATATCATTTTCCCCCTTTGTTGTAAAATGCCAAATTCTCTCTCTCTCTCTCTCTCTCTCTCTCTCTCTCTCTCTCTCTAGTAAATCAATCAGCAGAAGCCGTTTCTTTTGTGTATCGATATGATCAGCAAAGCTGTACTAAGTCATGCCCACCCATACTAGATTGGTTTGCTGTGAGCGAGCAGACTAAAGTCTCCCACCATCACTAATCCGCACTGGCCAGCGGGTGATGAAAACTGGCCAAACCCAACATATGAATAAGGACATATCTGAGGTCTTTGTCCTGTAGTGGAATAGAAACGGCTGCATTTGATATTATTATTATTATTATTATTATTATTATTATTAGCCAAGCTACAACACTAGTTGGAAAAGTAAGATGCTATAAGCCCAAGGGCTCCAACTGGAAAATATAGACCAGTGAGAAAAGGAAATAAGGTGATAGATAAATGATATAAGAAATAATTAAAAATTAATAAACATTTTAAAAAACAGTAACAACATCAAAACAGATATCTCACAAATAAACCATAAAAAAGAGAAACATTTGCTACCCCAAAATTCCCCTCAAAAAGTAGACAACTTTTCTACCATGAAAATTGGCCGAACACCAGATATGTCTCAAGTCATGTCTGAGGTCTTGGTCCTGCAGTGGACTGCATTTGTTATTGTTGCTGTAGCTTATTTTATATATATATATATATATATATATATATATATATATATATATATATATATATAACCACTAATGATCAATTATCATATCCTCAGACACTAGGCCTAAGCGAGCAAGGATTTTTCTGAACACAGACGGCTCTCTCGGAGGAGGAGCTGTGTGTTTGCTTCCTTATTGAAGAGACAAGGGATTTCTCTGCTGAGAAACAAGATAGGAGTTTGAATTATATATGTTTATACATATATATATATATATATATATATATGTGTGTGTGTGTGTGTGTGTGTGTGTGTGAAAATGATCAATACAAAAAGAAAAAACTGAATTTTCTAGTGTCTACTCATGAAATTTCATTGTTTTTCGTCCCATTTGACCAGTTATTACAAAATGAAGTAAACAAATGTTCAGTTGTCAACAAAATCCTAATTAGTAGTAATTGTAGTCACTTAATTTAATTTAATTTATCTATTCAGCATTCATTAATTTATTTGAAAGAAATATGGGGTTTTTATCAGCGTTTTCTCTCTCTCTCTCTCTCTCTCTCTCTCTCTCTCTCTCTCTCTCTCTCTCTCTCTTTATTTCATCACACTGCTTCTTTCAAGTCGCAATTTAGCTTTTAGGCTTGTCAGGATTCCCTCTTATCCCTGTGAGTTTTACATAGGCTGTTAATTAGGGATATTTAGTCAAAGTAGTTGTTAATTTTGAAGATAATTCGAAAGTTTTAAGATGAAAAATAGTTTCAAACTTTAAAGATACACAGGTTTAAGATAGTTTTATAGTTTGAAGATAGTTTCAAAAGTTTTGAGATAGTTTCGAAAGTTTTAAGATAGTTTCGAAAGTTTTAAGATAGTCCCAAAAAGTTTTAAGATAGTTTCAAAAGTTTTAAGATAGTTTCGAAAGTTTTAAGATAGTTTCAAAAGTTTTAAGATAGTTTCGAAAGTTTTAAGATAGTTTCGAAAGTTTTAAGATAGTTTTGAAAGTTTTAAGATAGTTTTGAAAGTTTTAAGATAGTTTCGAAAGTTTTAAGATAGTTTTAAAAAGTTTTAAGATAGTTTTAAAAAGTTTTAAGATAGTTTTAAAAAGTTTTAAGATAGTTTTAAAAAGTTTTAAGATAGTTTTAAAAAGTTTTAAGATAGTTTTAAAAAGTTTTAAGATAGT
>NW_027168673.1:0-55000 GCF_036898095.1 Palaemon carinicauda
CTCAATTCGTTAGGCATGTGAGGTAAATGTTATAGTTAGTGGACTACAAGGGCAACGCACACACACACACACACGCACACACACACACACACACACTCTCGCACACTATAGTATCTTTTTTTCTTCTTGTTTTGTTAAAGTTTTTTTTTTTATATAGGAGATATTTATTTATATGTCACTGTTCTTAAAATATTTTATTTTTCCTTGTGTCCTTTCCTCACTGAGCTGTTTTCCCTGTTCGAGCCCCTGGGCTTATAGCATTCAGCTTTCCAACTAGGGTTGTAGCTTAGCAAGTAATATATATATATACATATATATATATATATATATATATATATATATATATATATATATATATATATATATATACATACACATATATATACATTTATTTATTACCTATATTTATGTGTGTTTATATATATATATATATATATATATATATATATATATATATATATATATATATATATACATACATATATATACATTTATTTATTACCTATATTTATGTGTGTATATATATATATATATATATATATATATATATATATATATATATATATATATATATATATATATACAGTCTACTCCATAAAACCCCACTAAAAGGTTAGAGACAGAATCAGGAAGCAAGTTCCTATCTTTGATAACAGGGGGAAAACAAAGTCCAAATACTACTGACAGTCCCATATTGAATATGAGAAGAAGTGGCTTGAGTGGTTTGCCGTGATCTGATGTTGGTTGAAAAAATAACAGAATTACGAGAGACTACGTCTAACGGGGAACGAATCCTCTCCTGATTCCAGCCGAAACAGGAGGACGTCCAAAGATGATAATGTCCCCAACGCATGACTAGCTACTTTCCTCTTGGTAAGGGTAGAAGAGACTCTTTAGTTGTGCTAAGCAGCTCTTCTAGGAGAAGGACACTCTAAAATCAAACCATTGTTCTCCAGTATTGGATAGTGTTATAGCCTCTATACCATGGTCTTCCACTGTCTTGGATTATAGTTCTTCTCTTAATGGTTAACTATTGCACTGTAACTGTTCTGTGGCTACTTTCCTCTTGGTAAGGGTAGAAGAGACTCTTTAGCTATGGTAAGCAGCTCTTCTAAGAGAAGGACACTACAAAACCAAACCATTGTTCTCCAGTATTGGATAGTGCCATAGCCTCTGTACCATGGTCTTCCACTGTCTTGGATTAGAGTTCTTCTCTTAATGGTCAACTATTGCACTGTAACTGTTCAGTGGCTACTTTCCTCTTGGAAAGGGTAGAAGAGACTCTTTAGCTAAGCTAAGCAGCTCTTCTAGGAGAAGGACACTCCAAAATCAAACTATTGTTCTCTAATCTTGAGTACTGTCATAACCTCTCTACCATGGTCTTCATCACTCAAGGGGTTAACTACAGCTACCAAACAATTTTTCTTCACTCAAGAGGTTAACCACTGCACTGTAATTGTTCAGTGGCTACTCTCCTCTTAATAAGGGTAGAAGAGACTCTTTAGCTATGGTAAGCAGCTCTTCTAGAAGAAGGACACTCCAAAATCAAACCATTGTTCTCTAGTCTTGTGTAGTGTCATAACCTCTATACCATGGTCTTCCACTGTCTTCGGCTAGAGTTCTCTTGCTTGAGGGTACATTCGGGCACACTACAGTATTCTACCTCATTTCTCTTCCTCTTCCTTTTTAAAGTTTTTATAGTTATACATGAAAGATTTATTTTTAATGTCAATGTTCTTAAAATATTTTAGATTTATTTTTAATGTCAATGTTCTTGAAATATTTTATTTTGATTGTTAATTACTTCTCTTGTAGTTTCCTTATTTCCTTTCCTCACTGGGCTATTTTCCATGTTGGAGCCCTTGGGCTTATAGCATCCTACTTTTACAACTAGCATTGTAGCTTAGCAAGTAATAATAATAATAATAATAATAATAATAATAATAATAATAATAATAGGCAGAAAATACAGGAATGATGATTGGAACTTATTTGAAATTTATACTAAACTACGAGATCTCTCTTGAAGAGTTTTATCAACTATCTAGATGAAAAGAGTAAGTTTTCGAAAGTGTATTGGAACTATTTTCCGATCCTTATTCTATCAAAAGCCTTAGAAGACCCCAAGGGTATCAATAGAATATTCTCTTATTCCTTTTCCCCCTGCGATACACGAAAATGCACGTTGTAGGAATTGCCCGAGCAAAGATCCGACAATAATTTTAGCCTTCTGGAAGTGTTGTAAATGTTATAGATGCTGTTTGTGTGGGGTGACAAGAAGAGATAAGATACGGAATGAAGTAATTAGGGGTACCACAGGAGTTAGAAAACTATCAGATAAGATCCAAGAAAGTAGACTGAGGTGGTATGGTCATATCATGAGAAGAGATGAACAGTATATTGGGAGGAGAGTGATGGAAATGGATGTACAGGGAACGAGAAGGAGAGGGAGACCAAAGCGAAGGTGGATGGACTGTATCAAGGATGACCTTCGATCAAAGAAGTTAGAAAACTACCAGATAAGATCCAAGAAAGTAGACTGAGGTGGTATGGTCATATCATGAGAAGAGATGAACAGTATATTGGGAGGAGAGTGATGGAAATGGAGGTATAGGGAACGAGGAGAGGGAGACCAAAGTGAAGGTGGATGGACTGTATCAAGGATGACCTCCGATCAAAGGGATTAACTGGTGATGAAGTGTGGGACAGAGGTAGATGGGGAACGCTGGCCAGAAACATCGACCCCACATAAAAGTGGGAAAAGATGTAGAGAAGGATGACCTCTTTGATCAAAGGGATTAACCGGTGATGAAGTGTGGGACAGAGGTAGATGAGGAATGCTGGCCAGAAACATCGACCCCACATAAAAGTGGGAAAAGATGTAGAGAAGGATGATCTCTTTGATCAAAGGGATTAACCTGTGATGAAGTGTGGGACAGAGGTAGATGGGGAACGCTGGCCAGAAACATCAACCCCACATAGAAGTGGGAAAAGATGCAGACAAAGAAGAAGAAGAAGAAGAATGCTGCCTGAGCAGTAAGTGGATAAGCGAGATTTGGCATGCCGGAGCATAGCGATTCTGAAAGGGGTACCACTTTTACCTCTCAGTTGTGGACATCGTTCGCAAATCTCCTGGGCATCACCCTACAACAGACAACCTACTACGATCCTGCAGCCAACGGAATGGCTGAATGTTTTCGTCGCACCCAAATTAGGACGGCCATGGCAGCATCCACCCGCTGAGATACCGTACTAATACATCACAAACCTAAGTAGTAGGATGGCTAGGGCACTACTGCTTGAGAGTTACTGGGTCCTTTGACTGGACAGATACTACTACATTAGATTCCTCTCTGATTATGGATCATTTTTCCTTTTCCTACACATACACCAAATAGAATGTATTATTCCTTACACTTTCTCCTCATTCCTTATATATCTGACACTAAGATAACAAAAAAAAAAATTATCTTTCACTCAAGGGGTTAACTATTGCACTGTAATTGTTCGGTGGCTACTTTCCACTTGGTATGGATAGCAGCTCTTTTTGCAGAAGGATACTGGAATCAAACCATAATTCTCTAGTCTTGGGTATCGCCTCGGTCTCTGTGTAACATGGTCTTACACTGTCTTGAGTTAGAGTTCTATTGATTGAAGGTACAATCATGCACACTAATCTAATTCCTTATTTCCTTTCCTCATTGGGCTCTTATCCCTATTGGAGCCCTGCTTTTCAGACTAGGGTAGCTAAGAAAGTAATAGTAGTAGTAGTAGTAGTAGTAATAATAATAATAGAGACTTGAGAAGAATTTATATCTTGATTCCTAAAAATGGATATCTTCTTTATTCACTGTTGTTTTGTTGCTAGTATTATTTCAATTTCCATCACACAGGAAGTCTTGGAGACTTTTACAATCAAGATGAAAGGCCTGTCTGTGATGCTAACGAATTTGCTGTCGATGGGAACGCTGTACCAACTGACAAACTCAGCTCTAATCCCCCATGCCGATCTGGATTTGAGTCCGACGGGACTCATAAGCCACATCTACATGGAGAGAGATATGGTTTTCGACAAAATGCTGCCGCCAAAGTACGTCGACCTTAATATGACAGCTACGAGCCCGTGTGAGTTCTCAAACTGACAATTTGTCTTTTTAGTTAGTTTAAACTGTGACCAGTTTGAATGTGCAAAGATAAAGTAACTTGTAATCAGACTTTGAGCTGGTACACCTTAAGTATATAGCATATTGGACCTTAACTCCAACAGTAGGGGATTCAGCGTATGAAACTTCATTTGTGGTGGATAATGGGAGAGGGTGGGCTGTGGCACCCTAGCAGTACCACCCACACTCGGCTGAATCCTTCGTCAGGCTGGGAGGAGCAGAGAGCGGAAGGATCCCCTTTTGTTCCTTTTTTTAATGTCTGCTACCCCCCAAAATTGGGGGAAGTGCCTTGGTAAATAGATACATAGAATTCTACATTTTGACAAAAAACTGTAACTTATTCATTGCTCATCCCAAATTCTGAGAGTATCTTCCAAAATAGTTTTAAATATATGTTTATCAATCTTAATTTTTTTTCAGCAATTATTATATTTGGACTTTCAGCTTCCTAAGACTTACGTTACATCCTACGAGGAGTGACGTGTCACTCCCTCTACAGCTAATCTCACCCTATTTAAGTCACAGTAAGCAGGGCAATGCATTCCCAGTACAATAAGAAAATATAATTTCTAGGTTAACATTGCATTCTCAAGATAACACCCAAATTAAAATCAATCATTTTCAGGCCAATGTAAAAACATGTGCTTTGCGAAGGGAACCTGCACTAGCGCCACCTTTTTAGATGTGGCCGACAACGACGAGCATAGGTGCCTCGTTTCAGAGGACTATTTCAGTCACTTGGAACTACTGAGTCCAACTTCCGACATCTTGTCTGCTATGACATTCTACTCGTTTAGTAAGTTGTTGAAAATTGCCTGCGTTTTTACTTCAAATTTGAAATGTAGTGTATATATAAACATTTTATAACCCCTATACATTACATATACACCCCACCCTTTTTCCAAGGAAACGACTATGCGGGGCAGAGTGGATTTTATAAGATTTACTCAGAAAGCGCTACATTTTTGGAAGCTGATATCGCTTGCAAGTGCGACGGAGGCCAACTCGCTACCCTCGAAACTCAAGAAAAATATGATGAAGTGACTGGAATGATCCCAACCGCTGGTAAGTCAACCAAAGCTGAAGTCAGTTAGACATTAAACAAGATTGTGGTGGCATAGAGGAATCATCACAAACTTCCCACACTCTGCACCTTCTTTTTTTAGTTTCATGCTGACGGCCAGGTAGATTTCAATAGTGAATAAAATCTCACAGTCCTTAGGAGCTAGGGTTTGGAGATCAGGGGTAAGATCTATGAGTTTGGAATCTTCACTCAAAAATAGCTGGTCTAAGCTGACCCTTATTCCAGTGTTTAGAAATAGGCCTATCCACCCAAACTAGCTGGTCTATAAAGACCCTTATCCCATTGTTTAGAAATAGGCCTGACCACCCAAACTAGCTGGTCTATAAAGACCCTTATCCCAGTGTTTAGAAATAGCCCTGTCCACCCAAACCAGCTGGTCTATACTGACCCTTATTCCAGTGTTTAGAAATAGGCCTATCCATCCAAACAAACTGGTCTATACTGACCCTTATTCCAGTGTTTAGAAATAGCCCTGTCCATCCAAACCAGCTGGTCTATAAAGACCCTTATTCCAGTGTTTAGAAATAGCATTGTCCACCCATACCAGCTGGTCTATACTGACCCTTATTCCAGTGTTTAGAAATAGGCCTATCCACCCAAACAAACTGGTCTATACTGACCCTTATTCCATAGTTTAGAAATAGCCCTGTCCACCCAAACCAGCTGGTCTATACTGACCCTTATTCCAGTGTTTAGAAATAGCCCTGTCCACCCAAACCAGCTGGTCTATACTGACCCTTATTACAGTGTTTAGAAATAGGCCTATCCACCCAAACAAACTGGTCTATACTGACCCTTATTCCAGTGTTTAGAAATAGCCCTGTCCACCCAAACCAGCTGGTCTATACTGACCCTTATTCCAGTGTTTAGAAATAGCCCTGTCCACCCAAACCAGCTGGTCTATACTGACCCTTATTCCAGTGTTTAGAAATAGGCCTATCCATCCAAACAAACTGGTCTATACTGACCCTTATTCCAGTGTTTAGAAATACCCCTGTCCACCCAAACCAGCTGGTCTATACTGACCCTTATTCCAGTGTTTAGAAATAGGCCTATCCACCCAAACCAGCTGGTCTATACTGACCCTTATTCCAGTGTTTAGAAATAGCCCTGTCCACCCAAACCAGCTGGTCTATACTGACCCTTATTCCAGTGTTTAGAAATAGCCCTGTCCACCCAAACCAGCTGGTCTATACTGACCCTTATTCCAGTGTTTAGAAATAGCCCTGTCCACCCAAACCAGCTGGTCTATACTGACCCTTATTCCAGTGTTTAGAAATAGCCCTGTCCACCCAAACCAGCTGGTCTATACTGACCCTTATTACAGTGTTTAGAAATAGGCCTATCCACCCAAACAAACTGGTCTATACTTACCCTTATTCCAGTGTTTAGAAATAGCCCTGTCCATCCAAACCAGCTGGTCTATGAAGACCCTTATTCCAGTGTTTAGAAATAAGCCTGACCACCCAAACCAGCTGGTCTATACTGACCCTTATTCCAGTGTTTAGAAATAGGCCTATCCACTCAAACTAGGTGGTCTATGCTGACCCTTATTCCAGCGTTTAGAAATAGGCCTATCCACCCAAACAAACTGGTCTATACTGACCTTTATTCCAGTGTTTTGAGAGATGCCTGATAAATCACCTGCAGCTATTGTCTAGTTAATCTTTGATCCTAGCTTGATTATTAATCATATTTGTGTATGTTTCTTAGCCTACAATTTATTTCCACATCCCTTTCTGCTTCGGAAAGAAATCCTATTTTTGAAAGCTCAAGTCAAGTCTTGAGGTTTCCTGATTTCTCGGTCAATTCTTTTAATATACTTTACACGAGCTTCTCACGACCTGTTTGCAAAGATCTGGTCCTGTGAGATTGTCTCCGTCTCACTGACATGGCTATCTAAATAACTGCAAATGAATTAGGTATACTAGCCTTGTATTTGGTAAATACATCCATAATTGAATTGACCTGTTTCTCAGTGGTTTAATTCATATCTATCTTGTAGTGAATTTTACACGTATCCTGTCTACCTTACTTACGGGCTGCCTATGTATGAGCCTCTGTGGGACAATCAAAGAACAGCTCTTTTAAATTCACCTTAAGATCAAATGTTATCTGTTATCTGTTAGCCAACATATAGTTCAGGGATTGAAGCATTCATTTTGGTAATATTAATGAAGATATTAGTAATATTTGAACAGTTTCATTTTTTATATACTGCGTATAAATGGGATGGGTGGCAGATATCGCGGCCGATTGATTCAGCGCCCAAGTTCCAGCACATTTCAGGATAACAAAGATGTTTGGGGCTGGCAACCTTGAACTTACCCCTTTTACCCCCAAAGGACGTACTGGTACGTTTCACAAAAGCCATCCCTTTACCCCCATGGACGTACCGGTACGCCCTTGCAAAAAAATGCTATAAAAATTTGTTTTTCATATTTTTTGATAATTTTTTTGAGAAAATTCAGGCATTTTCCAAGAGAATGAGACCAACGTGACCTCTCTATGACAAAAATTAAGGCTGTTAGAGCAATTTAAAAAATATATACTGCAAAATGTGCTGGGAAAAAAATAACCCCCTGGGGGTTAAGGGTTGGAAATTTCAAAAAACCCCGCGGGTAAAAGGGTTAAGGGAGAGCTGATACACGAGCAGGTTAAATTCTTCTAGTGGTATGATGGGATAATATAAATGTGCCATTGAACATGTTTGAAAACAAATCAAACTTTCCTGTAGTTGAATTACACCGAAATCCTTTTTCTTTCTGAAACAGCTGGTGCACTATACTGGATTGGGCTCAAAAGAGACGATGCTTCGCAGCCAGCAATGTGGCAGCGAATGACGGGTAAGAAATTAGCAGTGTAGTCATGTGAAAGCTGTAGTACATTACCCTGTAGAAGTGTGTGCTAAAGTAAACTAAAATGATAGGTATTAGGCATTTACATTAATTCCTTTTGGCTTTTACAGTCTATCAAGTTAGTTCAGTGGTTCTTAACCTTGTTGGAGGTACTGAACCCCACAAGTGTCATATTTACACTAATCGAACTCTTCATAGCCGGAAATATATATATATAATATAGGTAAACAGTATACGAAAAGAAAAAGAAAGTTATCACTAAATATATCAGCATATATTTCAAATTCAAGACAGGTATTTATTTTATTAGTGCACAATATTAACCAGGCATCAGTTGCACACAGAACCACTGTGTTCAAAGAACAAAATCAACCATATGAACCTCACACAAAAACATAATGAATCCTTATTGCAAATCAATCTTACATTTGCTGATGCTTCCGCCGAACCCCTGAGACTGTCTCAACGAACCCCTGGGGTTCGATCGAACACAGGATAAGAACCACTGAGTTAGTTGATCCTGGGCAGATCAAATAAAATGACTTTACGAATTTATTATTTCTTTCTTTCAGGAAATGTAGCGGCAACACCCACTGACCTGCCTACGGGATCAGAGAATTGTTATTCATTATATTATCTTTTAACATGGACAATATCAAATGAAGATTGTGGCGGCAAGTACTGGTTCGTGTGCGAGAGAAACTTCTGAGCTACTGGAAAGGTAAGTCTATAATCAGCCGCCAAAGATTATTGGTAATACTGAACATTATTAATCATCTGAACATATAAAAATTAGTCCCCTCTGATGGTCCAGCACTTTGCTGCAGTAGAGGGGCTTGAGTGTCTCAATGATGGGCTGGGCAATGGCGGTGGGGTAGTTTATCCACCCTGGCAGGCTCAACCATACCGCTAAGGCCAGTTCTGAGAGACCAGACCAAGACTGGACCCCTATAGGCCTTCTCCTTTATTTAAGTTAGGCAAAGGCTAGGAGAAGGAAAACTCCAAAATCAAACCAAACAAGACCCCAACAGCGGAGCTTCCCAGCGCCGGCGGAAGAGGGCAATGCCTGTCGGGCAGGCAACAAGGCGGGCCTTGACATAACAAGAACCCGGCAGCCCGATGCAACCAACATCGGAGAAGCCGCCTGTCTCATATGTCTTGAGCCGCGGTGAAAACGGTGTGGGCCAAGTGTGTGTGCGTGGCCGTTGCAAAGCCACGACCACCCAAAACAATATACCCAGCTACTGGCATTCTGTCGTTTCCTCCACCCTTCTTCATCTCTTTCTCAGGAGGCTGATGGCTAACGACAGAACCCAATACTCGGACACGAGTGGGCGCCGACGACGACGATATAAAAATTAGTACACAAGAAACTGAAAAAAATCTCCATAGTGAAACTTTTGTCATTGTTACAAAAGAAAATCCAAGACCCACCTACATCCCCGGTGCAAAATATGGTTTATGACCTGGCTGAGTTACAACAACGGAATAGATTAAACCGGCTGATTTACAATATTGACGAGCAAGAAAGGTCAGTAGGTAGGAGATTAATTATCTCGTGCTACATAAGCAAGGTTCGTCTATGTCGAAAAGCCTATCATAGCGATCCGACTTGCTGATTTCAAGCATTTTCCGTTCATCGTGTGGTGGACAGTGTGCTCTGGGAGGACCTGGAAGCAATAGAAAGTCGATGCAAACAGAATTATGATGATGTGGATAAGAAACAGAACAGTCAAGTTTTTGTCAAAAGATGCAAGAAGCAGGACCTTCAACGACAATACCTTCAATGACGACACCTTCAATGACGACACCTTCAACGACGACACCTTCAACGACGACACCTTCAACGACGACACCTTCAACGACAACTCCTTCAATGACATCACCTTCAACAACATCGATACCTTAAACGATAACTTCGACGAACTCGATGACGACGACCAAGTCAACGACATCGACAACAACAACTTTTAAGACGACGATGACGACATTGACGATGAGGACCATAACAGAACAGTACTAAACAGATGGACTCCTATGCTACCTACATTACTATTTTGAATTCTACTCTATAGTAAGTTAGCTAAGGGAATAGTGTCAATTAAAAAAAATGGGTATGAGAAATCGGTATCCCGAGAGCTTCTTTTAATTCTGTTAAGACGTCGACTTCATCCTCACATTTTGAATCAAACTCCCAATTTTAGTTGGATGTTTGTTCAATAGGTTCGGATATCAAAAAGTTTACAGAACTAAGGAAATCAGATTGATGTAAAGAGAGTAGGATCATCCGTATAAAAGATGCAAAGAGTAGAATCATCTGCACAAAAATGCAGAGTAAAATCTGTATAAGAAATGCAAAGAGAGTAGGATCATCTGCACAAAAAATGCAAAGAGAGTTGGATCATCTGCATAAAAAATGCAAAGAGTAGGATCATCTGCAGAAAAAATGAAAAGAGTAGGATCATCTGCATAACCAAAAAGTTCCATTTCAAGGCAGAACCAGATACTGTGCATACATAATACGAATAGTAATAGGGCAAGAACACTACCCTCCGTTAAGTTTGAACACATGGGACTCATGACTAACAAGGTAAAAAAAAACAATGCTATTCTCCATACTAATCATTTGAGCTTTAAGATTAAAATCAGATGATTCCTCTAGCCAAAGTACACCTGGGTGCATGTGAAAGGATTCTTTTCAGCATAAGATATTACGTATTTGGTTAAAACTTAATAAATTGACGAAGGTCTGCACAGCAAGTTTTATCATTCCCGTAAATAGGTAACAAATTACCATTGCAAATTCTACGATATGTGCAAAAAAAAAAAGGGACCCCATTTGTCATGAAATAGGAATTCAACTATTTGGGCCTGCTAAGACCATAACAAGCAAGGTCAAGTTAATGATTTCTGGGGCGACCTGTGACGGCCGGTGAAAGAAGTCCTTCTTTACACTTTTCTAATATAAATCTTCCAAATATACTAGAGAAAGATAAAAGCATGGAATGCAGAGGTTACTACCCTCGCGCGATCACCTTGTGGGTGTCGTGTATACAACAGGGGCGTGTGAAAACCACTATTCACAGGCTGTCTTCCATTTAGATAATCCCTTCATCAAAGGGAAGGGCCGTAACAGGCGCTAGAGAACACAGTTGGACCACGCCACCGACACCTACCATGCGCGCCCTCTAGATCATCCTTCTGTTTTGGACTTGCCCGCATAGTCGTATTGAGGACTTCTTTCACCGGGCGTCACATGTCTCTTCCCAGAAATAGATTTTTCCTTCGTCAAAATCCCTTTTTTATTCTCAACGTTCGTGAAAGCTAAAAGAATCCGTTTAGATTCTAGAACTATATGAGGCAGATAGAATTCCTCATTACTCTGCTTAGTGTCTTTAGATTAGTGTAATATTGCCTTACATATATGAACCCTTTACGTGTCATAAGTTTTGTATGTTACAAACGCATAACCATGAGTCGCGCTGTCAGCACTTCGTGCATGCGCACGAACAATCTTCTTGCTTCTCCTGGCAAAAGCTGTTCGCCTTCCAGAGCAGCCCTGTACATAACCCTTTGCTGTGTGCAATAAACGCAATCTACCGCTCGGAATTTTATTTCTTCATCCCAGCAATCATCTGTCTTCATCTACAAGACCTCATTACATATCACCAGTGTCAAAAACACCCACCAAAAGGATTGATTCTTTTCCTTTGGGATGGTTTAGTGACAGAGCCATCTGGATTACACGAAGGATGTACTTGCAACTATACTCTAAAAGCGATTACTTTAGTCCACCATTATTGTTCCCGAAAGGCTTTCTCCCATCGCAACTACAGGAGGCACCATGGTGGTAGCCTTCAATCTGTAGAAGGTTGAGGTGAAGAATTTCTTTACACTGATCCTCAATATAAATTCCTTTTCACGACAAGCTCAAGTTGATGAAGCTAAAGCCAATACGGAGGAAATGGAAACGTCGCTACTGTACAGTGTTTCCTGCTGGACTATAAAACAATCTGAGCCCCATTTCTCGTTGGGTGTCCCCCAATCTCAAGTCGACAGAACTAAAGCCAATAGAGAGGCAATAACGCTATTGTACAGTATTTCCTGCTGGACTATACAACATTCTGAGCCCCATTTCTCGTTGGGTGTCCCCCCTAGCTCAAGTCGACAGAGCTAAAGCCAATACAGAGGCAATGGGAACTTCACCACTGTACAGTGTTTCCTGCTGGACTATACAACATTCTGAGCCCCATTTCTCGTTGGGTGTACCCCCAGCTCAAGTCGACAGAGCTAAAGCCAATACGGTGGCAATGGAAACTTCACTACTGTACAGTGTTTCCTGCTGGACTATAAAACATTCTGAGCCCCATTTCTCGTTGGGTGTCCTCCCAAGCTCAAGTCGACAGAGCTAAAGACAATACGGAGGCAATGGAAACTTCACCACTGTACAGTGTTTCCTGCTGGACTATAAAACATTCTGAGCCCCATTTCTCATTGGGTGTCCTCCCAAGCTCAAGTCGACAGAGCTAAAGACAATACGGAGGCAATGGAAACTTCACCACTGTACAGTGTTTCCTGCAGGACTATAAAACATTCTGAGCCCCATTTCTCATTGGGTGTCCTCCCAAGCTCAAGTCGACAGAGCTAAAGACAATACGGAGGCAATGGAAACTTCACCACTGTACAGTGTTTCCTGCTGGACTATAAAACATTCTGAGCCCCATTTCTCATTGGGTGTCCTCCCAAGCTCAAGTCGACAGAGCTAAAGCCAATACAGAGGCAATGGAAACTTCACTACTGTACAGTATTTCCTGCAGGACTATAAAACATTCTGAGCCCCATTTCTCATTGGGTGTCCTCTCAAGCTCAAGTCGACAGAGCTAAAGCCAATACAGAGGCAATGGAAACTTCACTACTGTACAGTATTTCCTGCAGGACTATAAAACATTCTGAGCCCCATT
The DNA here is from genome assembly GCF_036898095.1 of Palaemon carinicauda. NCBI lineage: Eukaryota > Metazoa > Arthropoda > Malacostraca > Decapoda > Palaemonidae > Palaemon > Palaemon carinicauda. Next base: position 13,067 of record NW_027168673.1, read on the forward strand.
TCTTATTGGGTGTCCTCCCAAGCTCAAGTCGACAGAGCTAAAGCCAATACAGAGGCAATGGAAACTTCACTACTGTACAGTATTTCCTGCAGGACTATAAAACATTCTGAGCCCCATTTCTCATTGGGTGTCCTCCCAAGCTCAAGTCGACAGAGCTAAAGCCAATACAGAGGCAATGGAAACTTCACTACTGTACAGTATTTCCTGCAGGACTATAAAACATTCTGAGCCCCATTTCTCATTGGGTGTCCTCCCAAGCTCAAGTCGACAGAGCTAAAGACAATACGGAGGAAATGGAAACTTCACCACTGTACAGTGTTTCCTGCAGGACTGTAAAACATTCTGAGCCCCATTTCTCATTGGGTGTCCTCCCAAGCTCAAGTCGACAGAGCTAAAGACAATACGGAGGCAATGGAAACTTCACCACTGTACAGTGTTTCCTGCAGGACTATAAAACATTCTGAGCCCCATTTCTCATTGGGTGTCCTCCCAAGCTCAAGTCGACAGAGCTAAAGACAATACGGAGGCAATGGAAACTTCACCACTGTACAGTGTTTCCTGCTGGACTATAAAACATTCTGAGCCCCATTTCTCATTGGGTGTCCTCCCAAGCTCAAGTCGACAGAGCTAAAGCCAATACAGAGGCAATGGAAACTTCACTACTGTACAGTATTTCCTGCAGGACTATAAAACATTCTGAGCCCCATTTCTCATTGGGTGTCCTCCCAAGCTCAAGTCGACAGAGCTAAAGACAATACGGAGGAAATGGAAACTTCACCACTGTACAGTGTTTCCTGCAGGACTGTAAAACATTCTGAGCCCCATTTCTCGTTGGATGTCCCCCCTAGCTCAAGTCGACAGAGCTAAAGCCAATACGGAAGCAATGGAAACTTCGCTACTGTACAGTATTTCCTATTGGACTCTAAAACATTCTGAGCCTTATTTCTCGTTGGGCATCTTCCCAAGCTCAAGTCGACAGAGCTAAAGACAATACCGAGACAGTGGATACTTCACTACTGTACAGTGTTTCCTCGTGGACTATAAAACATTCTGAGCCCCATTTCTCATTGGGTGTCCTCCCAAGCTCAAGTCGACAGAGCTAAACACAATACGAAAGCAATGGAAACTTCACTACTGTACAGTGTTTCCTCGTGGACTATAAAACATTCTGAGCCCCATTTCTCATTGGGTGTCCTCCCAAGCTCAAGTCGACAGAGCTAAACACAATACGAAAGCAATGGAAACTTCACTACTGTACAGTGTTTCCTCGTGGACTATAAAACATTCTGAGCCCCATTTCTCATTGGGTGTCGTCCCAAGCTCAAGTCGACAAAGCTAAAGCCAATACAAAAGCAATGGATACTTCACTACTGTACAGTATTTCCTGCTGGACTATAAAACATTCTGTGCCCCATTTCTCGTTGGGCATCTTCCCAAGCTCAAGGCGACAGAGCTAAAGCCAATACGGAAGCAATGGAAACTTCACTACTGTACAATATTTCCTGCTGGACTGCAAAACATTCTGAGCCCCATTTCTCGTTGGGTGTCCCCCCTAGCTCAAATCGACAGAGATAAAGCCAATATGGAGGCAATGGAAACTTCACTACTGTACAGTATTTCCTGCTGGACTATAAAACATTCTGAGCCCCATTCCTCGTTCGGTGTACTCCCAAACTCAAGTCGACAGAGCTAAAGACAATACGGAAGCAATGGAAACTTCACTACTGTACAGTATTTCCTGCTGAACTATAAAACATTCTGAGCCCCATATCTCGTTGGGTGTACCCCCTTCTCAAGTCGACAAAGCTAAAGCCAATATAGAGGCAATGGAAACTTCACTACTGTACAGTATTTCCTGCTGAACTATAAAATATTCAGAGCCCCATATCTCGTTGGGTGTACCCCCTTCTCAAGTCGACAAAGCTAAAGCCAATATAGAGGCAATGGAAACTTCACTACTGTACAGTATTTCCTGCTGGACTATACAACATTCTGAGCCCATTTCTCGTTGGGTGTTCTCCCAAGCTCAAGTCGACAGAGCTAAAGACAATACCGAGACAATGGAAACTTCGCTACTGTACAGTGTTTCCTGCTGGACTATACAACATTCTGAGCCCCATTTCTGGTTGGGTGCAATTATTTTTTGCTCTGCCATTTGCTTGACACAGGACCATCACAATAATGCAATAATTACCTCAACTCATTTCTTTAGGATATCAATGATGCCTTTTTGGGTGTATTTTTAAAATGCTGAAGGTATTATATGAAGATAATCCTGGCTTACAATTCAGTGCTATAGTTAGGTATTAGCCAATGAACTCCCATTTAGAGTATTCATATATTGCAGTAATTACTACTACTATGGTTATTATTATTATTATTATTATTATTATCATTATTATTATTATTACTATTATTATCATTATTGTCAATAAATTAATGAAACACTGACTGCAACTCCCCTTTTTTTCTCCAAGGTAAACTGTGGTGCAGATTTTCTTCAGTCATCGGTGAGGTTACTTTTCATCAGGAACCATCTATGACTATTTTTCACCTTAAGCCACCCGGGACGTTGTTTCCCACAACGTACCAGCTGTGACGCTGTTATCACCTGTGATTTTCTAATTCAAAGATCCCTTAAATAGCAGTAATATTGTCTATAAATATCTGAAATCATTGTTCAATATTGTCCGAGTAAAAGGTAAAACATAATACCACTTCATCTCTGAGACAATTGTGTTGTTGGTTTTTGCCGTCTCTTTCAATTATATTCCACTGAGTGCTTCTACAACATGGTCAACTTTGATGTAGGTTTAATTCAATTAGTTTTAAGTGTGTTTTGACTTCAATTCAAAAGCACTGCATAGTAGTATTAAGTCATGTTTTCAGGAGGAAGTTTTGAGTAGTATTCTACCTAGAGTAAACTGATGTGTTGTTTCAATTTAGAATTAAGTAAGATTCTATGTTTTCAGAGCAAAAACTTATATTCTCACCATAAACAACGGCACGGTTTGCCATTCTTAGTCTGATGCGCATTACGATGTTGATGCAATTCAGAATCAAAGTTTCCACAGACACCCCACTGAGAAAAGTTTGAGTGAAATTGATATGTTTTGAAGATATAGCCATGTTTCTACAGACACCCCACTGAGAAAAGTTTGAGTGAGATTGATATGTTTTAAAGATATAGCCAAGTTTCTATAGACACCCCACTGAGAAAAGTTTGAGTGAAATTGATATGTTTTGAAGATATAGCCATGTTTCTACAGACACCCCACTGAGAAAAGTTTGAGTGAGATTGATATGTTTTAAAGATATAGCCAAGTTTCTATAGACACCCCACTGAGAAAAGTTTGAGTGAAATTGATATGTTTATAAGATATAGCCAAGTTTCCACAGACACCCCACTGAGAAAAGTTTGAGTGAAATTGATATGTTTTAAAGATATAGCCAAGTTTCCACAGACACCCCACTGAGAAAAGTTTGAGTGAAATTGGTATGTTTTGAAGATATAGCCAAGTTTCTACAGACACCCCACTGAGAAAAGTTTGAGTGAAATTGATGTTTTGAAGATATAGCCAAGTTTCTACAGACACCCCACTGAGAAAAGTTTGAGTGAAATTGATGTTTTAAAGATATAGCCAAGTTTCCACAGACACCCCACTGAGAAAAGTTTGAGTGAAATTGATATGTTTTAAAGATATAGCCAAGTTTCCACAGACACCCCACTGAGAAAAGTTTGAGTGAAATTGGTATGTTTTGAAGATATAGCCAAGTTTCTACAGACACCCCACTGAGAAAAGTTTGAGTGAAATTGATGTTTTAAAGATATAGCCAAGTTTCCACAGACACCCCACTGAGAAAAGTTTGAGTGAAATTGATATGTTTTAATGATATAGCCAAGTTTCTAAAGACACCCCACTGAGAAAAGTTTGAGTGAAATTGATATGTTTTAAAGATATAGCAAAGTTTCTAAAGACACCCCACTGAGAAAAGTTTGAGTGAAATTGATATGTTTTAAAGATATAGCAAAGTTTCTAAAGACACCCCACTGAGAAAAGTTTGAGTGAAATTGATATGTTTTAAAGATATAGCAAAGTTTCTAAAGACACCCCACTGAGAAAAGTTTGATTGAAATTGATATGTTTTGAAGATATAGCCAAGTTTCTAAAGACACCCCACTGAGAAAAGTTTGAGTGAAATTGATATGTTTTAAAGATATAGCAAAGTTTCTAAAGACACCCCACTGAGAAAAGTTTGAGTGAAATTGATATGTTTTAAAGATATAGCTAAGTTTCTAAAGACACCCCACTGAGAAAAGTTTGATTGAAATTGATATGTTTTAAAGATATAGCCAAGTTTCTACAGACACCCCACTGAGAAAAGTTTGAGTGAAATTGATATGTTTTAAAGATATAGCCAAGTTTCCACAGACACCCCACTGAGAAAAGTTTGAGTGAAATTGATATGTTTTAAAAATATAGCTAAGTTTCTAAAGACACCGCACTGAGAAAAGTTTGAGTGAAATTGATATGTTTTGAATATATAGCCAAGTTTTCACAGACACCCCACTGAGAAAAGTTTGAGTGAAACTAACGCTTTACGGATAAAGCTAAGTTTCCACAGACACCCCACTGAGAAAAGTTTGAGTGAAACTAACGCTTTACGGATAAAGCTAAGTTTCCACAGACACCCCACTGAGAAAAGTTTGAGTGAAAATGATATGTTTTAAAGATATAGCCAAGTTTCTAAAGACACCCCACTGAGAAAAGTTTGAGTGAAATTGATATGTTTTAAAGATATAGCCAAGTTTCTAAAGACACCCCACTGAGAAAAGTTTGAGTGAAATTGATATGTTTTGAAGATATAGCCAAGTTTCTAAAGACACCCCACTGAGAAAAGTTTGATTGAAATTGATATGTTTTGAAGATATAGCCAAGTTTCCACAGACACCCCACTGAGAAAAGTTTGAGTGAAATTGATATGTTTTGAAGATAAAACCAAGTTTCCACAGACACCCCACTGAGAAAAGTTTGAGTGAAATTGGTATGTTTTAAAGATAAAACCAAGTTTCTACAGACACCCCACAGAGAAGAGTTTGAGTGAAATTGATATGTTTTGAAGATATAGCCAAGTTTCCACAGACACCCCACTGAGAAAAGTTTGATTGAAATTGGTATGTTTTGAAGATATAGCCAAGTTTCTAAAGACACCCCACTGAGAAAAGTTTGATTGAAATTGATATGTTTTGAAGATATAGCCAAGTTTCTACAGACACCCCACTGAGAAAAGTTTGAGTGAAATTGATATGTTTTAAAAATAAAACCAAGTTTCCACAGACACCCCACTGAGAAAAGTTTGATTGAAATTGGTATGTTTTGAAGATATAGCCAAGTTTCTAAAGACACCCCACTGAGAAAAGTTTGATTGAAATTGATATGTTTTGAAGATATAGCCAAGTTTCTAAAGACACCCCACTGAGAAAAGTTTGAGTGAAATTGATATGTTTTAAAGATATAACCAAGTTTCTACAGACACCCCACTGAGAAAAGTTTGAGTGAAACTCTAACACTTTACAGATAAAGCTAAGTTTCCACAGACACCCCACTGAGAAAAGTTTGAGTGAAATTTATATGTTTTAAAGATATAGCCAAGTTTCCACAGACATCCCACTGAGAAAAGTTTGAGTGAAATTTGTGTTTAAAGATATAGCCAAGTTTCCACAGACACCCCACTGAGAAAAGTTTGAGTGAAATTGATATGTTTTAAAGATATAACAAAGTTTCCACAGACACCCCACTGAGAAAAGTTTGAGTGAAATTGATATGTTTTAAAGATATAGCAAAGTTTCTACAGACACCCCACTGAGAAAAGTTTGAGTGAAATTGATATGTTTTAAAGATATAGCAAAGTTTCTACAGACACCCCACTGAGAAAAGTTTGAGTGAAATTGATATGTTTTAAAGATATAGCAAAGTTTCTACAGACACCCCACTGAGAAAAGTTTGAGTGAAATTGATATGTTTTAAAGATATAGCAAAGTTTCTACAGACACCCCACTGAGAAAAGTTTGAGTGAAATTGATATGTTTTAAAGATATAACCAAGTTTCCACAGACACCCCACTGAGAAAAGTTTGAGTGAAATTGATATGTTTTAAAGATATAACAAAGTTTCCACAGACACCCCACTGAGAAAAGTTTGAGTGAAATTGATATGTTTTAAAGATATAACAAAGTTTCCACAGACACCCCACTGAGAAAAGTTTGAGTGAAATTGATATGTTTTAAAGATATAGCAAAGTTTCTACAGACACCCCACTGAGAAAAGTTTGAGTGAAATTGATATGTTTTAAAGATATAACCAAGTTTCCACAGACACCCCACTGAGAAAAGTTTGAGTGAAATTGATATGTTTTAAAGATATAGCAAAGTTTCTACAGACACCCCACTGAGAAAAGTTTGAGTGAAATTGATATGTTTTAAAGATATAGCAAAGTTTCTACAGACACCCCACTGAGAAAAGTTTGAGTGAAATTGATATGTTTTAAAGATATAGCAAAGTTTCTACAGACACCCCACTGAGAAAAGTTTGAGTGAAATTGATATGTTTTAAAGATATAGCAAAGTTTCTACAGACACCCCACTGAGAAAAGTTTGAGTGAAATTGATATGTTTTAAAGATATAGCAAAGTTTCTACAGACACCCCACTGAGAAAAGTTTGAGTGAAATTGATATGTTTTAAAGATATAACCAAGTTTCCACAGACACCCCACTGAGAAAAGTTTGAGTGAAATTGATATGTTTTAAAGATATAACAAAGTTTCCACAGACACCCCACTGAGAAAAGTTTGAGTGAAATTGATATGTTTTAAAAATATAGCTAAGTTTCTAAAGACACCGCACTGAGAAAAGTTTGAGTGAAATTGATATGTTTTGAATATATAGCCAAGTTTTCACAGACACCCCACTGAGAAAAGTTTGAGTGAAACTAACGCTTTACGGATAAAGCTAAGTTTCCACAGACACCCCACTGAGAAAAGTTTGAGTGAAACTAACGCTTTACGGATAAAGCTAAGTTTCCACAGACACCCCACTGAGAAAAGTTTGAGTGAAATTGATATGTTTTAAAGATATAGCCAAGTTTCTAAAGACACCCCACTGAGAAAAGTTTGAGTGAAATTGATATGTTTTGAAGATATAGCCAAGTTTCCACAGACACCCCACTGAGAAAAGTTTGATTGAAATTGATATGTTTTAAAGATATAGCCAAGTTTCTAAAGACACCCCACTGAGAAAAGTTTGAGTGAAATTGATATGTTTTAAAGATATAACCAAGTTTCCACAGACACCCCACTGAGAAAAGTTTGATTGAAATTGATATGTTTTGAAGATATAGCCAATGTTCCACAGACACCCCACTGAGAAAAGTTTGAGTGAAATTGATATGTTTTAAAACACTATACAGATAAAGCTAAGTTTCCACAGACACTCCACTAAGAAGTTTGAGGGAAATTGGTATGTTTTAAAGATAAAACCAAGTTTCCACAGACACCCCACTGAGAAAAGTTTGAGTGAAACTGTGCACTCAAACACTATACAGATAAAGCTAAGTTTCCACAGACACCCCACTAAGAAAAGTTTGAGTGAAATTGATATGTTTTAAAGATAAAACCAAGTTTCCACAGACACCCCACTGAGAAAAGTTTGAGTGAAACTGTAACACTTTACAGATAAAGCTAAGTTTCCACAGACACCCCACTAAGAAAAGTTTGAGTGAAATTGATATGTTTTAAAGATAAAACCAAGTTTCCACAGACACCCCACTGAGAAAAGTTTGAGTGAAACTGTAACACTTTACAGATAAAGCTAAGTTTTCACAGACACCCCACTGAGAAAAGTTTGAGTGAAATTGGTATGTTTTAAAGATAAAACCAAGTTTCCACAGACACCCCACTGAGAAAAGTTTGAGTGAAATTGATATGTTTTAAAGATAAAACCAAGTTTCCACAGACAACCCACTAAGAAAAGTTGTCAAGGCTTTGCACTGCATTAAGTCCTGTTAAAGGTATCAGGTCAATATCGAGATTCTAGACATTATTGGAATGACTTTCTATATCTTTGGCCTAAATCGAAGACCACATTCAGATCTAAGTGATTGTTTTAGCTTCAGCCAGCCTCTCCTTGGCAGGAGTTCTTTCTCAAACCAGCAAATATACAGCATTAAGAAATAATTTTGACATGGCCATCTAGCTATCTGTCAGGTCAGGAGTTGATCGTTTTAAATCAAGCAGGTCATATGCTAAGTAGGGCCACTCGTCAAAAAGTCGGCCTGTACGAACAGCTGAGTTAACACTTCGATGTGTAGGGGCGGAGAATAGCTGGGGAGCCGTTCCACAGCTAATCTCGTCCGTGGCTACTTTTGGTACTCGAAACGTAAACAAACGGGCGCCATTGCTAAATGACGTCACGTCCGTCCTCATCCTGAAGCCAGTTGCTTGCCGATCACCATGATACAGCAGGACAGGGTGGGACCTGAAAGGCTGGACGAAGTAGCAGGGAGGGTCCATGTTTCCAGGTACATGAAGCCAGACCTCTCGTAGCTAGTCTTAGATATCTGCATCAACAATGACTAAATTCAACAGCATTGGAAACAATTTGATAATTATTGGCTAACTCCAAACAATTATGCATATAAAGAACAGAATAGATCTCTGTACTTGTATTGTTTGAAACCTCAAATAAAAACAAAATTTTACGCACTTGTTTTCCTCTATCCCAGTTGAAAATCGGACTTAGCATTTACGTTATTTTGACATTTAAAATTGTTCTTTAGGTCAATGAAATATTTCCAAAAGACAGAATTTTCCAACATCTTCAATGTTTACTTATTCAGTAAGCCTCCATGAAGTCCATTAATTCTATTTCATGAAGGATTTTGTGCATTTTGGGCAATCTAGTCCAACTCAGTCCGTCACTAAAATAGAAACATTTAAATAGTCTATTAACATTATGGAGATCTGCAGCCAAATGTAAACAGCAGAAAACATAGTCCTTTAGACATCACGCACAAAATTCTCTTAATGGGGTCTAAGACCTAAGTTTTAGACACGAAATACGTGGTATGGTCACACTCGAACACGGGAGGATGTAGTCGGGCACTCAAGGATGACTCTAGGATGAACTAAAGTGGAATTTAGAAGCAATGCCGAGGCACTCCATTTATCCTTGCCGTACGAGCCCTCTCTCCAACGGTAGATGGCCTCCCAAGCGTGTCATTTAAGTAATGTGTTCCTAGCCCGTTGCCCTTTCATAAGCTGGTTGGGGTCCACCTTGGTCAACCAACTATAGGTTGCTAACCCACTATAAAATATAATCTTCCGTAAACCGTCCATGGGGATCAACAAAGCAATGTTCTAATTAGAACCCTTAAAATTTGCATGTTAATCAAGACATAATTGTTGAACCTAACAAGGACATTCTTTCATAGTGTTTAACAGCCCAACAAAAATAACCATTCATCTTTCAAAATTTCATGGTTGGTCATAGAAATTTATCCGTGGTCGCAGATATACCTCAGACTAGTCGGTGCCTAGACATTCGTTGTTCGTGTCCATACAGATACTGGTTTAGGACAATCTCACACATAAAACACATTCCAGACAATCTTTGTCAGCAGCGGTCTCCAAAACAAATCAGAGAAGCTCGTCATTTGTAAGACTCGGAGTGGCAGCGTTGAAAAAGTTTCTTGTGCGTGCGACCAGTGCATGACATCAGGGGAAGGGTGTCAGTCATGCGATAATCAACAAATATTAATCAACAAAACATTTGGCTCCATGTTATTTGTATGATCGTAAATTCTAACTTTCTGGAATAATGCCAGTAATGTATAGCTTGACTTATCTAACATTTGACTATGAAATTAGATACTATATATACTTTAGTTGAGTTCATACAGAGCTCAGTGCACTGTCAGAAGTACTTGGGGGAGGACGTCTCCAAGTGGCTCTTTCTTTCAGTTCATATAGCAGAATTCTGGTCTTCAGTCCCTCGATCCAGGTTTGGCTGGTGAGTTAATTTTCTTTAACATTTTATTGTTTTTGCTTATAGTCTCTTGGTATAACATATTCATGTATGTATGAATTTATTTATTGTGAACAGTATAACCATCTTATTTCTAATCTAATAAATATTTTGTTGCTGTTTGGAAAACGTAAAAGAAATTGAATGTTCAGTAACAATATTCCATTTGGAATTTGTGGAGTCTTTGCTAAATACTTTATTCTGTACTGGAAATTTTTCTGAATACTTTATATGTTAAGACTGATTGCACCAGAGATCCAGATAATAATGATAATAAATTACCCCACTTAGATCTTTCCTTATGTAATTGTCAAGTGGTAGTGCCATAGCCTCTGTACCATGGTCTTCCACTATCTTAGGTTAAGAGTAATCACTTGCTTAAGGGGTACACTCAGGCACAGTGTATCGGTTTCCTTATTTCCTTTCCTCAGTGGGCTATTCTCCCCGTTGGAACCGTTAAATCGCCTATAGAATACTGCTTATCATGTTAGAGTTTTAGCTTAGCTATTAGTGATAATTAAAATACTCTGAGAAACGGATATTTACTGAGGTATTATTATAAATTCATACATGTTTTAGTGGGCAAGTAGAATTACATAGCACCACACATGTTCTTCACCCAAATGTTGCAACTCTAATGAAATCATTATCTTTACAATGAGGAGATATTCCTCCTCATAGGATACTAAAGGATCCCATGTAGAAAGTTATCCTTAACAGGAGGCGACTCATTACCTATCGCTCTCCATAGAAACAGAGACAACAGTAGGTCAAACGCCATTAGTCAATATTCTAAAACTAATCATCTTAAGAGCCCAACGCGAACGTAAATCTATTAGCTAATTGATCTTCTTAGAACACAAAGTTTGCCAAACTTCTGAGTATCAGATGGCCAACTGAAGGCAAGGTCATGACGTCAAAACAACCTATGATTAGAACAAACTTTTCTTCTTTCGACGTAGAATTCGATTCAACGGAGAACATGTAATTCTATTCTGACCAAACCATACAGTCGAGTCAGTGGAACTTCTATCGGATTTTGAAACTTCGCAGATTAGTTTAGTTGCATGATTATTATCTATCAAAAGATACTCAATTATAGTTTTCTTATAAATTGATAACACAAATATACAATTATACATATCCTATATGCATGGGCTTCATGATCCCACGATAGACTGCTTTAATAACGAGCCTCAGTTTGAGGTGGGGAGGCTATGACATATTGTCTAAGAGCCCCCGCCTGGATATAAGCTCCAGGGACTCTGAAGCGACAGACCGACCCAGTTTGACAGCAGAAGGGAAGTCGTAGCTTATTGGAACAGCGGTCTGAATAGAACCCTTTTGATACATAAAGTAGGTAACAGTATGGATGACTTTTTCAAATGCTTTCAATCGTGATGATGACAACCTACCTTACTAGTGGACGTGACCCGTCAAAAATGACTCTTAAATATTTAGATAGATATCCTCATAAACAGATTCAAACCTTCTCACCCCCTTCCCCCTTTCCTAACTACGACACCCTGGTTCGGCAGTTTGTGGGAGATTGTGGTTTCCGAGTGCACCTCTCGGGGTAACCCCCTCTCACCAGGATATGACTATTCCCTCAACCCCTTGCCACTCAACGTGACAGGAAAGAAATACATTTATATATATTCTTCAGACACTAGCTCTTTATTAGAGGATGATGATATATTACTATCATGAAAAGCATCCAAAGAATGGAAAAATAATTTCTCTGGCCATCGACGGGGCATTCAAAACACGAGGTACTCTCCAAATATTCCACACAGGAACAGGTATGGTCAAGCAAAAGCTTGATACAGTAACTCGAAACACGAAGAGCCTAGAAACCTAAATTGTACGATCTCTCTTACCCAGGATATTCATACGTGGTAAGTCCTGTCCACACGATCAGCATACTCGATGGGCAAACAGTGAAACCAGGCTACAAAAGGTAGTGAGAATGATGGTTGACGACACCAGAAACGAGAGAAACAGGCAAAAATCTGGCAACACTGTTTGCTGCCAGATCCCTAGATTTGGTTTTCCCGCTTCTGTGTGGACAGGGCTTTAGAAAGAAGCGTGGCAGCCAGGCGAAAGGCTAAAATGTGCATTACATATTTTAAGGGTGACAAAAACAGATGATTTTGGTAGGCCGTGCAGAGATGACCCAGTTTTGGTAAGGAAATCGACACAATAGAAGATCCTCCCTATGGAGGCTATATTATTATTATTATTATTATTATTTTTATTGTTACTAGCTAAGCTACAACTAGAAAAGCAGGATCTTATAAGCCCAAGGGGTCCAACAAGGGAAAGTAGCCCAGTGAGGAAAGGAGATAAGGAAATAAATAGACTACAAGAGAAGTAATGAACAATTAAAATAAAATATTTTAAGAGCAGTAACAACATTATATTATTTCCTTCATTATAAACTATAAAAAGAGACTTTATGTCGGCTTGTTCAACATAAAAACATTCAGTGCAAATTTGAACTTTTGAAGTTCCGCCGATTAGGAAGATCATTCGACCACTTGGTCATAGCTGGAATAAAACTTATAGAATATCGTGTAGTAGCAAGCCTCATGATGGAGAAGGCATGACTATTAGAATTAACTTCATACCTAATATTACGAACAGGAACGTTGATCTGACTATGAAACTTTGGCGACGGTTTTGTTTGGGCAGTGAGAGAGATCCAAGTTATTTATGGCATGAATTCTATGCTTACATGTTATGGAACAGTATAAAAACTATGAATTTGAATTACAAACTACCTCGGATAATTCATAGCCCCCCCCCCCCCCCCCCCCCGTATGTTTGTGAACCACACAACTCGAAAACTATTCGACCGAATCTCATGAAATTTGGTGGGATAACTGACCATGATGAACCACACGACTCGAAAACTATTCGACCGAATCTCATGAAATTTGGTGGGATAACTGACCATGATCCAAGGAAAATTTGATTAGATTTCGGGAGAGATTGTGTCAAAGATCAAGGTCACAAACAGTCTTTGTTATATCATGGTCAATTTCTATCCGATGAAATCCTAAAATACAGTCAGCCCTCCTTCGTCGCGATAGTTAGGTTACAGAAAAAGGCGCGAAATGGGAATTTTCGCAAATAAATGCTGCACTAGGGAGGGGTAACTCCTAACCTAAAAAGTCAATGCGCCTTGCTCGAGCGGGTGCCCGAGCTCATGATTAACACAGTAAATACTGCCCAATATTGTTTTAATTTGGTTTCTACGTTTATAATCATATGTACAGTGTGCAGTACATTTGCACGCATGTACACTACGTATTGGACACAGTAATGTTACTGTACATAAGATTGCATAGGTATGCACTCTACCGAGTGCCCGGTCTAGTTCCATAGAAATCATCCTTCTCCAATATTGTTATAACATAATTCCAAGTTCCAAATTCTATCTCTCTAGACACTCAGCCAGCCAAGGAAACCTGAACGGCCAAGATGAAAGTGGCGTTGGTCCTCCTGGTGTCGACAGCGGTGTTAAAGGGGATCGCAGACTCTGCCGATCCCACCGTACAACTGACGGGACTTGGAAGCTTCGTCTATGAAGATAGATCCAATATATTTGTGGGGAAGATCATGCCATCGCAATACGCCACAACTACGAAACCAGCTTTAAAGCCCTGTAAGTTTACATAATTACATACGTAATTAAAGTAACTAACTTCGACTGGAATTTTTTCTTCATACTCCATGTTCATTTAACCTTTAAACTACACTTTACTTCAGAGGAATGTTTGATCATACAATTTCCTCTTTCTGTCATAAACCTTTTTTGAGATTGCCGAGTTCTTTCTCATTATCATCGCCTTCTACGCCTATTGACCCAAAGGGCCTCGGTTAGATTTCACCAGTCATCTCTATGTATATATATATATATATATATATATATATATATATATATATATATATATATATATACATATATATATATATATATATATATATATATATATATATATATATATATATATATATATTATATATATATATATATGTATATATACATAAATATATGTATAAATGTATATATATGTATATATATATGTGTATATATATATATGTATGTATATGTGTGTGTATATATATATATATATATATATATATATATATATATATATATATATATATATATATATATATATATATATTGCTTAGGTCTAAAGTCTCCTCACCAATCCCCTAACAACGTGCTTCACATAGGGCCAAGATATCCAAACTATATTTCATAAATTCACTCTCCACTTGCTGTAACTTCCCAATCTGATTCATGGTTCTAACATTCCTATTACCAAGTTTCAATTTTTCTTTAGTATTTATAAACCGGGAGATTCTTAGCACCCCGCTACGCCCAGGACTGGGGGCCATTTTGTCATCTTCTCTTTCCATTGGCTGACTAAATGCATAAAAGATTCATTGGCTAGATACATCAAAGGACAGCCAGTTCCTTGCGATGCGCATTGCCTATCTAACTAAGGCAGTGTTTCCCAACCCTGGGGTAAATTACCCCAGTGGGGTAGTGGACCCGTATTTTTGGGGTAATCAAGATGTTCTGAAATTGAGTTATTCACATTCCCATAATTATTGCAAACTTTTCCATTTTTATCTAAAATGGAAAAGTTTGCATTTGTTTTGGATCCTTAACTATAAACAGCCAATAGCGGCTACATGATCCATACAGTTCATCAGGTGGCTGCAAAAAAACATCTGATGTTACCGGGTATATGTTCAATGGGGTAATTGATTAGTTGGAAATAAAATTTTGGGGTAATCATTTAAAAAAGGTTGGGAAACACTGAACTAAGGCAAGTGACCCCTGCCAGTCCATACTAATTCCAGAAAGATCAACCACCAGGCATCAGGAGTAAAAGCCAAAAAGAGTTTGTCCATCCCCTTAAACCCAATCCGTCACCCTACTGCCAGTGACTTCATCGAGATTTAGGAGGGCATTTCCTCCACACTAAAATCTCTCATTACTCCACCAAATTGCTCGCCTGCTTATACGAGTATAAGCGTTGGCAAACGTGGATTGCTAGGATATACCAACTAGCGGTTTTTTCCAACTAAACATTATGATGTATTTAATGTTACTACTCGTTTCATTAGAAATTTGCGAGTTATATATTTCGATATTTCCAAGTACTTGTAACTTTACCTAATCATTGCTTTCATCTAATTTTTCAGATAATTATTTCTTACTAATAACCAACCAATACCACTAAGATTAATTGTTATGTTGAGACGTGGAAATGATTCAATTTTGAAAGTCCTAGGTCAAAAGTCAAGGTCGAGCAAAAGATCGACCGAATTAACCCTAACCTCGAGAAATAAGCTGCCGTGGGGGAGGTATGCTCTCTACGAAGCGCCCCTCTGGTTCCGTTCTACTTTCAAATCTTTGCTTTCTTAATCACCCTTGCAGGCCAATGCCGTATGCAAAAGGTCGACCGAATTAACCCTAACCTCGAGAAATAAGCTGCCGTGGGGGAGGTATGCTCTCTACGAAGCGCCCCTCTAGTTCCGTTCTACTTTCAAATCTTTGCTTTCTTAATCAACCCTTGCAGGCCAATGCCGTCTGCTCTGTTTGGAAGTGAACTGCGCAAGTGCTACGTGGTTTGGGATACCCGACAACAGCGACTCGATTTGCCTCATCTCTCACGACTATTTTAGTCACTTGGACCTGAAAGACCCATCTGCTGATGACTATTGGATTTACTTTCAGCTCAAAGATCAAGCTCCCCGTGCACCTTATAGCATTACCCTCTACTGGTTTAGTAAGTGGATGAGAATGATCAGTTTGCTTGCAAATCTGAGTTTGTCGATGCATAGCCACGTAAACAAAAATACAAGCGTGTATAATTAATCTTTTGCTTATATTTTCCATGAATTCAAAATATTCCCTTTCAGGAGATGACTATGAATTGGACGGCAAGTTTTACAAGGTACATCGTATAGGTTCTCCATTCAGAGCTTCCACGAAAACTTGCTTGTCGGAAGGAGGACATCTCGCTACTCTTGAAACAGATGATGAAATTCAGAGAGTGTTAAAGAAGTTGAATCTAATCGGTAAGTCAATTAAGCCAGTCCCGTAACAGGTTAGGCCAAAAACAGGGTCTTGCTGAGGGTGTTCAAGGGTATAGAGCTTACTTCACGTGAGCGGATGTATTCTACGTGGTCTTGTCCGTGCAGATTAGAAATCAATGATCAATGAGTCCCTTCACATACCGCCATAGTGATTTACTAGCAGCATGCACTGCTAATCTACGCAGTTCCGGTGTAGCGGCTTGTAGAAACTACAAGCACACTTGGGGAAAATCCTCTTGTACGAAGACATGCCTCCGGACGGAAAAAATCCGCTCGTGCGAACCAAGCCTAAGGGCCTAATTTGTGTCTCCTAATTTCTTCCAAATCTTTTGCACAACCCCTGCTACCTGCTTCTTCCTACAGGAATTTATTTATTCATTTTGTTCTTTGTCTTCACGCTGTCCATGCCAACGTGTATTACCAAATCTTCCCAGTTTTCATTTACCCTCAAATATACTCTTGCTCATTTTAAATCTAAGCTTTCTCCTCTCTGCTAATTCTGTTTACGATCCACTACCAGTACTTCTTTTTTCACACCGTTATCCCTACATTAACCCTTTTACCCCCAAAGGACGTACTGGTACGTTTCACAAAACTCATCCCTTTACCCCCATGGACGTACCGGTACGTCCTTGCAAAAAAATGCTATAAAATTTTTTTTTCATATTTTTGATAATTTTTTTAGAAAATTCAGGCATTTTCCAAGAGAATGAGACCAACCTGACCTCTCTATGACAAAAATTAAGCCTGTTAGAGCAATTTAAAAAAAATATACGGCAAAATGTGATGGGATAAAAATAACCCCTTGGGGGTTAAGGGTTGGAAATTTCCAAAGAGCCTGGGGGTAAAAGGGTTAAGGGGTCTGTTGCATCAGGCATGTTTTAAAATTTGGCAGAGGGTTTTTACGATCGCATGCCCTTGGAGTCATCAACTAGAGTTATTGGTGGTGGCCTAGCTTTTAATTTAATACTCCAACTGCAAGGCTGCAGTTTCCACAGTTATTTAGCAGTGGGCCTTCGCCTTTTGCTAAAAAGCAAGACTGCACGGCCACAGCTGTCCTTTTAGTTGCTTTCTACGGCACGAGGGACGTAGCGTGATAGCATTCCCATACCCATACCAGTGCTTAATCATCTGCGAACATTAGCCGCTCCACACGCCAATCAGAAATGACTTTCTTACCCCCATGACTTTGCGATCACTTTCGTTTCTCTTTCTCAGACTTCTCGTATCACTCCATCTATTAACCCTTTTACCCCCAGGCTCTTTGGAAATTTCCAGCCCTTAACCCCCAGGGGTTATTTTTTCCCTAGCACATATTGCAGTATATATTTTTTAAATTGCTCTAACAGCCTTAATTTTTGTCATAGAGAGATCAGGTTAGTCTCATTCTCTTGAAAAATGCCTGAATTTTCTCAAAAAATTATTAAAAATATGAAAAAAAAAATGTTTATAGCATTTTTTTGCAAGGACGTACCGGTACGTCCATGGGGGTAGAGGGATGAGTTTTGTGAAACGTACCAGTACGTCCTTTGGGGGTATAAGGGTTAAGATACTAAACAGACCTGGAATTAAGGCACACCATAGTGTCCTCCACAATCTCTGACCAAAGCATTCTAAGCCAAACTTTACCCTCATCTAAAAATAAATGTTATCAATGAGTAACACTTTTCTTTTCTAGTTCAAAATATTACTTCTCTTTTTCCACAGACGGAGACAAGTACTGGATTGGACTTTACCGCTTCAATTCCACAGATCCTCCAAGGTGGCAGTATGTTAACAGTGAGTATCGTCGCAGGAGAGATACCAGACGAAATAAGCCCTGTCATAGCCAATCACGCTATCTCCCATGTTTAAAGCGGTCGCAACACAATATAGGCTAAGTTTATATAGTTTAGAACAGCCACATCAGACACAAGCACCCACCCCATAGATAGGAGGCTGATGGCTAACGACAGAACCCAATACTCGGACGAGTGGGCGCCGACGATATAGTTTAGAATTTGTAAGAGGATGCAATGTGACCGCTGTTAGCGTGGCAGACACGTCATTGGCTAACACGTCATGGAGGTGGGGTGGCTTATTTCGGCAGGAATCTTTGCAACTACTATAGTAATACCTTAAGATTTCGTATAATGCCAGTATCATAACAGCAACTTCCAAAACGGCAGGGAAAGAATTCATATAATTTAACCGAGTGAACGTCACTTAAAATATGACATCAAAGCCGATAGATGTATCTCATTCGCTTCAAAGTTGTGTCCTGCTATCTTACTTAAATGGAAAGCTCCAGTTTTATCTGTAATATCTCCAGCCAGGAAAAGAGTGAAGAATAGATGATGTTGGTGGATGATAAATGTGAGTACAGTGAACCCTCGCTACTTTGCGGTTCGACCATAGCGGATTCACCACTTCGCGGATTTTTTCCATAACCCATATATATACAGTAATATATATATATATATATATATATATATATATATATATATATATATATATATATATATATATATATATATATATATATATATATATATATATATATATATATATGTATGCATGTATTTATGTATATATATAGGTATGTATATGTGTATACATATATATATATATATATATATATATATATATATATATATATATATATATATATATATATATATATATATATATATATATATATATATATATATATATATATATATATATATATATATATATATATATATATATATATATATATATATATATATATATATATATATATATATATATATATATATATATATATATATATATATATATATATATATATATATATATATATATATATATATATATATATATATATATATATATATATATATATATATATATATATATATATATATATATCTAAAGTAGGAAGATGTGATGTAGTTCTAAGGGAAAAGTATGGGAAATATGTCTGGGTAATAAGCAAAGCTCTACCTCCAGTTTGTTTCTTCATTATGATCAAAGATAAACGTAAACAAAACATTGGTTGCCATTTTTTATCGTGCTTTTTAGCGTGTTTAGGAAACGCATGATATAAAATCGCCTTTAATATTTGTGCCTATTTTAGTTTAGGGTACTGTAGTACATGCATTAAGTGTTCTGTACATTAAAGGGTAGTTTGTTAACAGTACTACGTACAAGGGAAGGTTTTAAATGTCTGAATATACATGTTGAATAAATAGGTAAATATGGTGTCACTACTTCGCGGATTTTCACCTATCGCGGCCGGATCTGGAACCTATCTACCGCGATAAACGAGGGTTCACTGTATGTGTAACGTAAATAAAAATAAAGATGGAGCATGGGATGCTGTTAGACATGGCAGAAGAATGGCGGTGGGTAATTCGTAAAATTATTCGGAAAACACTATTGTAATGAGAAAATAGCCCGTTCACGGCATAGGAAGGGATTGTTGAACCAACTCACCGTTACGGAAGAGAGTTGCGCATGTGCAAATGAAAGAATAAAACAGGTTGGAGTTGAGATAACTTCTTTTGGACTAAATGTAGTGTAAGAAGGATTAATATGCAGTAAATGAGAACGTGCGTACAGGTGGTGATGAGGTATGGGTAGGCGAACGGGTGGCACAACGTACTGTTTCGAAGAGGATCTTTGAATGAAATCTGTAAAGATGGACAGTAGTCAGATTAGATTAGGAGAATGGATGACGTTATGTTACTAAGAGGAGTACATGAGGATGGTCTAGGTGGCAAAAGAAACGCAGTGGAAAGAAAGGACCTTAACCCTTTTACCCCCAAAGGACGTACTGGTACGTTTCACAAAAGCCATCCCTTTACCCCCATGGACGTACCGGTACGTCCTTGCAAAAAATGCTATAAAAAATTTTTTTTCATATTTTTTATAATTTTTTGAGAAAAATCAGGCATTTTCCAAGAGAATGAGACCTACCTGACCTCTCTATGACAAAAATTAGAGCTGTTAGAGCAATTTAAAAAAAATATACTGCAAAATGTGCTGGGAAAAAAATAACCCCCTGGGGGTTAAGGGTTGGAAATTTCCAAATAGCCTGGGGGTAAAACGGTTAACAAGAGTGGACGCACAGTTAGGAGTGCATGGCGAAGTGCGTGTAAGGCATGGGAGTTCGCCACGCTGGTGATAATCCATTTGTTATGGATAATAATCAAAATAAAGACAGTTCATTCAAGATATGACTGTTACTATTATGATCATTATTACTAGCCAAGCTACAATCCTAGTCCGAAAAGCGGGATGCTACAAGCCCTAGAGCTTCAACGAGGAAAGTCGGCCAGTCAGGAAAGGAAATGGGGAAATAAATATTCTATATATAAGTAATGAATATAAAAATAAAGCATTTGCAGGCCATGGAAAACTCCATTAACTTTTGGCGGAGGTCAGAAATCTCTTAATTGCTCCTGTTTTATTATAGTTTTTTCAATTTTGTTGTAGATGAGAAGTAATGAAAATAAAAAATAAAACATTTGCATGCCAAGCTTGAACTTCTGAAGAATGCTAATTATCACTGCTCTGTTTTTCCTTTGAAGTAGTGTCCATTTTGGCCGAGTGGATTAAATTGAAAACTGGACTGTGCACTCTTTTCAGGAGCTCTAGAGGCCTCTATGGAACACATACAAATAACGGGAATCAGCAGATGTTTTTCATTACAATACTATTCACTTCAAGGCTGGTACATGACGGATTCAAATTGCAGGGAGATGTATCACTTCGTGTGCGAACGAAACTTCTAATGACCTCGAAGGTAAGTCTCCCTCGCAGGCATGTATTGAATCCCTAAAACAACATTACCTATAGTCAATTTCTTTTAGCGATGCAGATTTGCACCGACTCGCAGCGGTGCCCTTTCAGCTCGGAAAGGTTTCCTGATCGCTGATTGGTTGGACGAGATCATTCTAACCAATCAGCGATCAAGAAACTTTTCCGAGCTAAAAGGGCACCGCTGCGAGTCGGTGCAAATCTGCATCGCTAAAAGAAATGGACTATAATCAAACTTAGGTCGCCAAGGTCCTTGCCGGTAAATATACAGAGTAACGTGGGTCGTGTTAACTGTGGCGAAATATATTTTTCAAATGTATTTCCATGTATTTTGTGCATTTTGGTTCAAATTTGTATCGCAAATTTCTTGTTTAGGAGTGAAGGCATATTTTGTGTAAGCACAAAACCTAAGAAATTCTTGTAAAACAACATGAAAATACACTAAACCCTTTTACCCCCAGGCTATTTGGAAATTTCCAACCCTTAACCCCCAAGGGTTATTTTTTTTCAAGCACATTTTGTGGTATATTTTTTTTTTCAAATTGCTTTAAAAGCCTTAATTTTCGTCATAGAGAGGTCAGGTTGGTCTCATTCTCTTGGAAAATGCCTGAAGTTTCTAAAAAAAATTATCGAATATGCAAAAAAAAATTTAAATAGCAGTTTTTTGCAAGGGCGTACCGGTACGTCCATGGGGGTAAAGGGATGAGTTTTGTGAAACGTACCAGTACGTCCTATGGGAGCTAAAGGGTTAAAAAACAAAAACCATTTCACTAGGAAAATATCAAACCATCATGTTAACAGGCCGGTCGATGTTATTGTAATCCCTCATTCTATGGAGACTGTGTTCGACGTTGTAAAGAAACTAAGGAATTGTGTACTAACAAGGCACCCTCTCCCTCACCTTTGTTAACACTGAAAAACAATGTGTACTTACATAATTGGAAGCCAATGAAGTTCTAGTCTTCTGGCGTTGAAATCCTTCCGTTTGCAAATACGAGACCGGGAACTAACAACCTTACTGTTAACAATTAGTAAGAATTCTTAAATACAGTATTACTGCGACGGATTAATAGACGCAATAACTCTCGAAGGGCTTTTCTTTCAAATAATAGAAATGACAATGTTGTTCCTACTGTTTTGGACTATGTTCGAAGCCCTTTTCCTTTAAGTACTAGACATGGCAACTTTGTTCCTACTGTTGCAGACTACGTTCGAAGCCCTTTTCCTTCAAGTACTAGAATGGGCAATTTTGTTCCTACTGTTTCGGACTACGTTCGAAGCCCTTTTCCTTCAAGTACTAGACATGGCAATATTGTTCCTACTGTTTCGGACTACGTTCGAAGCCCTTTTCCTTCAAGTACTAGACATGGCAATGTTGTTCCTACTGTTTCGGACTACGTTCGAAGCCCTTTTCCTTCAAGTACTAGACATGGCAATGTTGTTCCTACTGTTTCGGACTACGTTCGAAGCCCTTTTCCTTCAAGTACTAGACATGACAATGTTGTTCCTACTGTTTCGGACTACGTTCAAAGGCCTTTTGTTTCAAAAGACATTTTGAGTCAAGGAAAATAGTATCACATCTACCACAACTGAGCCGAATGACTAGTGGATAACCTCTGATTCACACCTCCAAACAATACGATATGACATCTACGTGAATGTAAGGACACAGCGTCCTACGGGGATTGCAGGGACAAGGATCCTCAGTTAGGTTAGGTGGGGGAACCTTAGGTTATGTTTCATTCCAGTTTGTTTCCCTTGTGAAATATGGTTTTCAAGGCTGAAAATGTCTACGTGCAAATGGTGGCCAGGTCCTAATGCTAAGGGAAAATGGAGAATAAAAAAAAGCATTATTTAGAGGGGGAAACTTAATTCTTGACAAAAATTACATATAAGAAAGTAACTTAGGATGAAGACTGTTTCCAGGACATGAATACAGTAATGTACCTCTTCGCGTCGGTTCTGCATATGCCAGTTCCGAATTTACGTCAGTCATTCTTAACCCTTTTACCCCCAAAGGACGTACTGGTACGTTCCACAAAACCCATCCGTTTACCCCCATGGACGTACCGCTACATCCTTGCAAAAAAATGCTATAAAAATTTTTTTTTTCGTATTTTTGATATTTCATTGAAAAAATTCAGGCATTTTCCGAGAGAATGAGACCAACCTGACCTCTCTATGACAAAAATTAAGGCTGTTAGAGCAATTTAAAAAAAAATATACTGCAAAATGTGCTGGGAAAAAAATAACCCCCCGGGGGTTAAGGGTTGGAAATTTCCAAAGAGCCCGGGGGTAAAAGGGTTAAATATCAAATACAGAAATAAAATCCACATTATGCCGTTTTGTGCGACATTGCGTCGGTCTCAACGTCTAACCCTTACGATTAAAAAGGAGAAAAAAATCATTCTATTCATGAAATTTGTAATTATGTATACATTCATTATGAAAATATTAGTGGTAGCCTATACATAGCATAAACAATAAAATATAATTATCCATAAGTATGAAGGAAAACATGCGCTACATCTGATTTGCTTCAAATCTCGTGAAGATGTACAGTACCGTTAAAGGTTCTAGCGTATGAATTTATCACACCAGTTGGCTGTTGGTTAACGTTACTTTGTAAAGTCAAACAATTACTTTTTCAATTGTTATTAACAGTATGATGTGCTTAATTCCATGACTGTTAAAGAAAAAATAAAAGCGTACACTAATGTATCTCGTTTAAAACGAAAACAACGATTACGATACCAAAGGAAAATAACAAATGTACACAGGGCCAAGTTGCAAAAAGCTTTTCAATTGTTTCAGCGGGAAGAAGACTTACCACTACCTATCGACATTACATATTTACCAGATTTTTATTTGCAGTTATGTACTGTATGTATGCGTTGAAGATATCCTTTTGTATCTCGGCAATCTTTACATACTTTAGTAATGTCTCGCAATAATTTTAAAGCTAGGAATTCTAGGACACATGTGATTACAATGCATGATATATTGGACATGATAACGGTATGAAAAGGGGTGAAAATGTGATAAACAATGAGTGCGCTTTAGGCCTGGTTCAGACAACGGTGTACACCATTATCCATGATAAAGATTGCATTGTTCAATACATGAATGAAAAGGCCGTCATAGAAAACTTCAACTATAAATGTGAAGCCTATGGTGAAATAGAAAGCTACTATCACTTTACATAGAAAAACAAATGCAAGAACAAATGACTACGAGGCAAATGATTATTCAAGAAATTGCAAAGTCTTCAATTGAGGACTTGTGTAAAAAACATCCTGATGAAAAGGACACTCCAATTACAATGATTCATGGGTGGCTTAATCAATTCAAGAAGTGCTTGAATTTGCCAATATTACAATTCAATAGCTGCTGCGGCTGATACAGTTGCTGCCGAGAAATTTCCCAAATCCCTGAAAAAAATCATCGACAAGAAGCAATTCCCTGGAACTCGTCTTCAATGCCCAGATAGGGTTACTTTGGAAGAGAATGCCGATCATTCGTCTCTTTCTAGGGATGAGAAAACTATGCCTGAGTGCAACGTAGCCAAAGACAGACTTAACATGCCCTTAATCACGAGCCCTCGCGGATGTCTCAAAGTACAGTATGCGCTTCCTGTGATTTGGATAGTTAATCTAATGGCATAGGTCACCAAGGCCATATTTGAAAAATGATTTAAAAGCATTTCATACCATCAGTAAAGCTTGATCCTCGATAATCCACACGGACAATCAACGCATCTAAAAGATATGGAACCGAATGTTAAAGTTGTTTTATTGCCACGCAATGCCACGTCTCTCGTACAGCCCATGGCCTAAAACATCGTAGCGATCTTCAAGCGGCACTATTTACTAAGTACCTTACGCCAGACACGGCGTACCTTAAACCAAACATGATGCTACTTGGGCAGAGCAAGGGACGAGTATTCGATAATTTTGGAAGGCATGCAACATTTATGAAGCAGTGTCAAACATAAGTACGTTTTGGGCTGCTGTGACTCAATTTGGATGAACGGCATTTGTTAAAATCTACGCCTCAAACTGAAGTAAGAGTGGATAAACCGACGCAAGTTGGAGTTTATATTTTGTATCTACTACTTGAAAAGAGCAGCGGAATGTCAGTACTGACGTGTGTTGAACAGATGTGAAGAGGAGTGATACAGTATCTTCTTCGTGTTTAAAACAAATGGAAATTGCCACATAGTACGACTGTTTGCAAGCAGGGCAAAAAATACATCCAACTGTAACAAGGGTAAGAAAAGACTGTGTAAAATGGAAGACGTTAGAGTCGGGGCTCAATGAAGGTAGGCAAATGGTAATAAAAAAAATGGAGCGACTATAAAACGGCACTGGTTGGTCATTTACACAATTGCAAAGGCAGCTCAGATTTTATAAGAGAAACGGAAATATTAAAAAGTTTTCTTCATAAGGAAACCCTACATTTGTGACATAAATTATGTATAAGAAAGTGATTCTGAATAAAGTGTCGAGAGAATAGTATTACAGGTTTCATTGTATATCCATGCGGTGCTAGTGTTAATATATACTAATTAGTCAAATCTGTGTTGTTGGCTGGGATGAACCGGGACAGTAATTAAACTATGAGTAAATATATACTACAACATAATATTCCTAACAAAAAAAATATGAAGTATTCCTGGTGTAATTACAGGTACTTTTGTTCTGATGCAAATAATTGTGGAAGACCTATATTTGTCAAATTTCAGACACTAAAATTCCTAAAGTTACGACTTGAAAAATCCCATTTTTAAAAAAGGAAACAAATACACAAACAGCAGGTATGCTGATCGCATAGAAAACGAGAATCCTTCCTGTCCGTGTAAGCCATCGCGCACACTAATAAGTGTATTTACAAGTAGGTTGGTAAACATACAAACACTATAGTCAATTCTTTTTAGTGAGACAGATTTGCACAGACTTGCAAGGGTGCCCTTTTATCTCGGAAACGTTTCCTGATCGCTGATTGGTTGGACGAGATAATTCTAACCAATCAGGTAGCAGGAAATTTTTCCGAGCTAAATAGGCACCGCTGCGAGTCGGTGCAAATGTGACTCATTAAAAAAAAAATTGAGTATAATTATTCACTAACTGGTCCTTGCTCCACTGTGGCTCACTCAGCTCGCATATAAGTACTATCTCACTCCATCCCTGCTCTCGTAAGCAGTACATGTTAGGGTATGCATTTTAGCAGAGTTGAAGAGTATTTTGGCGGACAAATATTAGATGACCCGACTACCTAACCTCTACCGGCTTTAGCCATACCTATTTACCTACCGGGGAGGCTACGCTCCCCCTGCTACCACCCCTTAGACTATTGTATGTTCAGCTTACCCGGTTTTATTATAGTTATGGACGGGACACACTTTTCTACTTAGAAAATGTGATTTGTATAGAGAAACGCCCGTTTTCTTTAAAAATTACATTCATTTTCACGGCAAATAAAAATTGATATATATATATATATATATATATATATATATATATATATATATATATATATATATATATATATATATATATATATATATATATATACTTTACGGTCAGAGCTTATTTAAACAATACTGGAACCTTGTACTCAACTTTCCAGAAGAAGGCGAGGCCGAAGGTAGCGACATGACGAAGATGCAGGTTGATGAAAAAGCGTAAGGGAAAATCCGTCTTAGCAAGGCAAGCTACTAGCAGAAGGATGACGACGGACGTGACGTCATTTAGCAATGGCGCCCGTTTGTTTACGTCTCGAGTACCAAAAGTTGCCACGAACGAGATTAGCTGTGGAACGGCTCCCAGCTATTCTCCGCCCCTACACACCGAAGTGTTAACTCTGTTTGGGGTGTAGATAGCTATGTGGCGCGTTAATACATGCGTCCCCTGTTGATATACGATGTCTTAAAGGGAAACCTTTAGGATACTCGCTCCAGAAGTTAGAATTCTGTGATAACCTGTGGTTGAATTCTCTGGGAATATCTTAGTAGTGATATACCCAAGGAAGCTACCAAAAAGGAACCTTCCATCAGGACGCCATGGCTTGAGCCCAAAAATATATATATATATGGTAATTTTGTATTGTATTACAGGGTAGATATATATATATAAAATCGATTTGACACAAAGAAAGTTTAAATACATCCTCTAATATATTCAATTGATAAATATATTAGAAAAAAATATGACGTAGACATTAAAAACATTTAAACATTATACCCTTACCTTAAATCAGCTTGGTATAGGCCTGGTCCACTACATTCCATGAGAGAAATCTTCAATTAATGTCATATTTGAGTTATTCTACGCATAGGATACATGAATAGGCATACACAGACCTATTTTACACCTTGATATACACAAATACACACGTTGTAAACACTAAATAAACAAATAATAAACCACATAATCCTTAATTCTTGTTTTTGTTTACATTATGAAGTGTTCAACAGCATCTGCTTAATAATGATTTCAGAAATTTCAAAATATTGTATGATTTTTTTCTTTATGGCTAATAATAATTTATATTTAATTTTATAATTTTCTTTATTATATCATAATATATTTTTATATATTTTGACTCAAATATCAGATGATATAATTTTAAACCAAATGCGTTTTTTTTTCCTAAGGAAAAAGTTTTTTATCTTATATATCTGTGAATATTAATAATAAAGATTCAATTTTAAATTTTTATTTATTAAATTATTATATATTTTTATAAATTTTGAATCAATTATCAGATGATATAATTTTAAACCAGATGCGATTTTTAAGGAAAAAGATTTTATCTTATATATCTGTGAATATCGTATATATTTGACCAGAAAAAAGTAGATTTAATAATTTTTGAATAATCATCATTTTTTATCATTAAATCATTATATTACTCTTTTAATTTTATAAAAGTTCATGGTATACACTTACAAATAAAACGGAAATAAGTTCATAGTATACTCTTAAAAAGAAAATGGAAATAATTTCGTGGTATACTCTTACAAATTCACATTAGACTGTGACAGTTTTTTTTCTTAAAGAATCAGACCAGTTTGATGTTTGAAATTAAACATTAATTCAGAATTAATACTAATAATATTGATTTTTTATATATAAAAATCACTATAAAAATTTTGAATAAATATTAATTCTTTTAATTTTATAAATAATTCAGATACACGGGTTTTTCAAACTACATTTTTCTTTTTTTCAGACCGGTTTGATGTTTGAAATTAAATATTAATTTACCATGAATAATGATAGTGATTTTGTATATAAATAATCACTATAAAAATTGTTCTATAAAAAAAATCACTATACTGTTGTTATAACCTCTCCGCTGTTGTAATTATGAATGAAATACAATACTATATTTGCACATATATTTAACAGTTTTTTATTTACCAAAATCATCATAATTTATAGTTTGCTCATCTAAAAGTAAATGAGAACATTAATAACAATGTTTTGTAGTTATTGATATTAGAAAGAGAAATTTTCAAAATCTGATGATTTTTGTATATAGTTGGCATTGAGTGCTAACACGGGCTCTTGTCTCTCAACACAGCCCAAAAAACAATCTCCCTCTCAGGCTTATGTAACTAAGTCTATTGCTAACATGATTCTCTCTCTCTCTCTCTCTCTCTCTCTCTCTCTCTCTCTCTCTCTCTCTCTCTCTCTATGTTTATGTGACTGGGCCCATTGCTAACATGATATTCTCTCTCTCTCTCTCTCTCTCTCTCTCTCTCTCTCTCTCTCTCTCTCTCTCTCTCTCTCTCTCTCTCTCTCTCACGTATTGTTGCAGTATTATAAGGCGACATTGCAAACTCTCAAGCCAGTATCAAGAACTGGATTTCAACCGTTCCGACCGATTTCTCAATTGCAAATGAGGTGACAGCGCTTATGTATACACACACACACACACACACACACACACACACACACACACACACACACACACACACACAACGGCTGTTAAATTATAAAATAAGTGTTTAAAATATCTTTATTTTTTATATTATGCGCTAAGTTAAACTACTAATCAGAGAAACTATTTATTAATGAAAATGAGATGACTGGGTGAGATCAAGCGAGTTTTTATGTAGGCCTATACACAAAAAAACACACATTCATGCGTTAACCATCAATAAAATAGCTGTTAAATTATATAAATTGTATAAATTATCGATATATTTATATCTCGAGTTAAAACTAATAATCAGAAAAACCGTTATTTTAAAAATGATTTTGGTGCCACGTGGTATAATCCAGTCAAATGAGAAACGATATTATTTAATGTTTATGGCTAAAGTTTTTCCAATTATTCACTGTTTAAAAACCAGTTTAAAAACCAGTTTAAAAACCATTTTAAAAACCAGTTTAAAACCAGTCAGGATTAACGGGCGACCGTTACTTAAGGATTATATGACGTAGAGGAATTTCCCGGAAACATTGAAGCTCGCTTGACATTTGTCTCTGCATAGTGATGACGTCATCAAATATTTGTCTCTGCAGTGATGACGTCATCAAATATTTGTCTCTGCATAGTGATGACGTCATCAAATATTTGTCTCTGCGTAGTGATGACGTCATCAAATATTTGTCTCTGCATAGTGATGACGTCATCAAATATTTGTCTCTGCGTAGTGATGACGTCATCAAATATTTGTCTCTGCGTAGTGATGACGTCATCAAATATTTGTCTCTGCATAGTGATGACGTCATCAAATTTGTTGACATTCTGGGTCAAAAATCAAGAATTTTTTTTTCTTATTCTTCACTTTTTTTAAGACATATTAGGAATCCTGTTAAACCTGATTTTAAGTTTACGTTATATAATGTTTTAAAAAGAAACTCTTTCAATTTTAAAATAGAGGTTTTACTCCATTTGAAAAATGCCCGTTTTCATTCAAACTAAAATTCCCGTTTTCATTCAAACTAAAATTCCCGTTTTCATTCAAACTAAAATGCCCGTTTTCATTCAAATTAAAATTCCCGTTTTCTCTCATATTTTACATTCATTAATGTACGTTTTAGTTATTTATTAAGATATTTATTCATATTTTAAAAGCCGAAATTATCATTTAATTTAAAAGAAAGTTCTTTCAATTTAAAATGGAGGTTTTACCCCCAATTATTTGTAAAATGCCCGTTTTCATTCAAACTAAAATTCCCGTTTTCATTCAAACTAAAATTCCCGTTTTCATTCAAACTAAAATTCCCGTTTTCATTCAAACTAAAATGCCCGTTTTCATTCAAACTAAAATTCCCGTTTTCATTCAAACTAAAATTCCCGTTTTCATTCAAACTAAAATTCCCGTTTTCATTCAAACTAAAATTCCCGTTTTCATTCAAACTAAAATGCCCGTTTTCATTCAAACTAAAATTCCCGTTTTCATTCAAACTAAAATTCCCGTTTTCTCTCATATTTTACATTCGTTAACGCACAATGTTTTAGCTATTTATTAACATATTCATAATTTAAAAGTCGAAATTATCATTTATATTTAAAAGAAACTTTCAATTTAAAAACCTACGTTTTACCAGAACGCGCAAACGTTCAAACCTTCCCCCCCCCCCAAGTCCCAAACATTTCTAGGAAATGTTTGTCGAGTCAAATAAGAGAATTATATTTAATCTAAGGCGCCCTTCCTACCAAACTATTGTTATTTAAAGCATCTGGTGTTTCTATTTTAACAGCTGCAAGGTCGTAGACTCCGAAGGGTGACCTACGCGTGTCCTTGGGGACATACAAACAGAGAAATAGGGTTGTTAATATATATTTAGACCCATAATGTTACTATTTCGCAAAGTTACGGGTCAAATCTAATGAAAACGTATTCAAAAATATAGTTACCCAAGGGCTACATAGAGGGGCACTCAGTAGAGCACAGACCTCCGCCACGGCAGCTTATTTTTCGACCTTTCGCTCGACCTTGACCTTTAACCTTACCGTGTATTAATTGGCGTAGATTTTCATATTGAAATGTGAACCAAGTTTGAAGTCTCTGTGACAACGATGTCCAGACTTATGGCTGATTGCGTGAATTGGACATTTTGCTTGACCTTTGACCATGACCTTGACCTTGACCTTCCAAAATTAAATAATTTCCAGTTTCATGACACTACGATTAAAAATTTTGGTAAACAAGCACACAAAAACAGGGGGTAAGACATAACCTCCTTCCAACTTCCTCATAGATTTTAAGCTTTGATGCCCCAGGTTCGATCCCCAAGCGGGGTAAAATAATAAAAAAGAATATAACTGATTATTATAAAGTAATATTTCTAATTGTAATAAGATAATTATTATAATTATAAAGGTCTCTCTCTCTCTAATATATATATATATATATATATATATATATATATATATATATATATATATATATATATATATATATATATAATGGGGTTGCGTAATGCCATGATCAGCAAATCTCTACTAGTCAGCGCTACCCATACTAGGTTGGTTTGCTGAGAGATATAACATTAAAGTCTCCCATCATCACCATTCCGCACTGGCCTGCGTGGTGATGAAAACTGACCAAACCCCAGATATGAATAAGGACATGTCTGAGGCCTTTGTCCTGCAGTGGACTAGAAACGGCTGCATTTGTTGTTGTTGTTGTTGTTGTTTTGTGTGTATACATGCATACAAACTGTATGTATATATATATATATATATATACAGTATATACATGTATGTATATATATATATATATATATATATATATATATATATATATATATATATATATATATATATATATATATATATATATATATATATATATATATATATATATATATATATATATATATATATATAGAGAGAGAGAGAGAGAGAGAGAGAGAGAGAGAGAGAGAGAGAGAGAGAGAGAGAGAGCACCGTAATAATGAGTGGCGAAACAAAATCTGGGTCTACTTACCACCACCACTACCACTCTCTCTCTCTCTCTCTCTCTCTCTCTCTCTCTCTCTCTCTCTCTCTCTCTCTCTCTCTCTCTCTCTCAGTGCAGTGATCCATCTCTCCATTTCGAATAAATATCAAATCCAGTTATGTTAATTTTAAAAAGCAGAGTCTACAAGAAAAAGATGGAAAAAAC
This sequence comes from Palaemon carinicauda, assembly GCF_036898095.1. Taxonomy (NCBI): domain Eukaryota; kingdom Metazoa; phylum Arthropoda; class Malacostraca; order Decapoda; family Palaemonidae; genus Palaemon; species Palaemon carinicauda. The sequence goes on from NW_027168673.1 coordinate 45,188, forward strand.
AGACCTTTATCAGATAACACAAACTGGCTAAAACCGGTTTATGGGTGAAACCTTCAACGGAACACGTATGGTACAGAAAAAAAAAATGCTGTCGTATCAATTTCTTGTGTTATCTGAGACCGCCAACTCGAGTCTCAACACAACTCCATATCAGTGACGATTCATAAGGCGTCTTGTGATGTTCTTTCAATGGTTTGACACCAAAACAAGAAGTATTTAGGACTATAACTCAAAGTGTGTTTCGCGAGGGGGTGTCCTTTTGGCTCGGAAGACATTCCTACTATTCAGAAGTCGTCTTGTGATCTTCTTTTAATGGTTTGACACCAAAACAAGAAGTATTTAAGACTATAACTCAAAGTGTCTTCCGCAAGGGGGTGTCCTTTTAGCTCGGAAGAGATTCCTGCTAGCTGATTGGTTAGAATAATTTTTTTTCCAACCAATCAGCTCGTAGAAGTATCTCGCAAGGGGGTGTCCTTTTAGCACGGAAGAGATTCCAGCTAGCTGATTGGTTGGAATTATTTTTTTCCCAACCAATCAGCTCGTAGAAGTGTCTCGCGAGGGTGTCCTTTTAGCACGGAAGAGATTCCTGCTAGCTGATTGGTTAGAATTATTTGTTTCCAACCAATCAGCTCGTAGGAGTGTCCCGCAAGGGTGTCCTTTTAGCTCGGAAGAGATTCCTACTAGCTGATTGGTTAGAATTATTTTTTTCCAAACATTCAATTCGCAGGAGTGTCTCGCAAGGGTGTCCTTTTAGCTCGGAAGAGATTCCTGCTAGCTGATTGGTTAGAATTATTTTTTTCCAACCATTCAGCTCGTAGAAGTGTCTCGCAAGGGGGTGTCCTTTTAGCTCGGAAGAGATTCCTACTAGCTGATTGGTTAGAATTATTTTTTTCCAACCAATCAGCTCGTAGAAGTGTCTCGCAAGGGGGTGTCCTTTTAGCACGGAAGAGATTCCTGCTAGCTGATTGGTTAGAATTATTTTTTTCCAACCAATCAGCTCGTAGGAGTGTCTCGCGAGGGTGTCCTTTTAGCACGGAAGAGATTCCTGCTACCTGATTGGTTAGAATTATTTTTTCCAACCAATTAGCTCGTAGAAGTGTCTCGCAAGGGTGTCCTTTTAGCTCGGAAGAGATTCCTGCTACCTGATTGGTTAGAATTATTTTTTTCCAACCAATTAGCTCGTAGAAGTGTCTCGCAAGGGTGTCCTTTTAGCTCGGAAGAGATTCCTACTAGCTGATTGGTTAGAATGACTTTTTTCTAACCATTCAGCTAGCAGGAAACTTTTCAGAGCTAAAAGGGCACCCACTGCGAGTCCAGGCAAATGCGCCTTATTAAAAAAAAAAGTCTTTACCCCATACAGAAAATGGGGCAAAAGGCACGTTAATAGAAGAAGAAGAAGCATAATATATTTTGAGCATTGAATAACAAATGCCAACTGGAGGGACACTCAGTTGAGCGTAGACCTCCGCCGCGGCACCTTATTTCTCGATCTTTGCAAGACCTCGACCTTGACCTTTGACCTAAAATCTATTAATTGGCGTGGATTTTCATACACAAATATGAACCAAGTTTGAAGTCTCTGTGACAACGATGTCCAAACTAATGGCTGATTGCGTGAATTGGACATTTTCCTTGACCGTGACCTTAATCTTTGACCTTGACCTTTCACGATTTAATCATTTCCAGCTTTTTACATGACAGTTAATCACTGCCAGTTTGATTAATCTACGATTAAAATTGTGATCAGGAAACTGTTCACAAACAAACACACATACACAAATTACAAACACACAAACAAGGGTTAAAACATAACCTTCATCAACTTCGTTGGCGGAGGTAATTAAAAACAACGTATAGAGTACCGTGTGATCAACAAGATTAAATTATAGAGTATTTGGTATTCTCAAAATATTTCTATTAAAAAAAACCATGTAAAGCCTCTGTACCATGGTCTTCCACTGTCTTGGTTTAGAGTTCTCTTGCTTGAGGGTACACTTGGGCACACTATTCTATTTTATTTCTCTTCCTCTTGTTTGTTTAAAGTTTTTTGTAGTTTATATAAGAAATAATTATTTTAATGTTACTGTTCCTAAAATATTTTATTTTTCCTTGTTTCCTTTCCTCACTGGGCTATTTTCCCTGCTGGGCCCTTAAGCTTATAGCATCCTGCTTTTCAAACTAGTGTTGTAGCTTAGCAAGTAATAATAATAATAATAATAATAACAACACATCTAGGTAGAAGACCAAAATCCATTCTAACTAATATTTTACCATCTTAATCACTTTGGAGTCTCGGGCCTCAGTAGTACCCACTACCAATCACAACATACTCTTATAAGACAAGTTTTCTTCTCTCTTCACCTTAACACGTCTCTCCAACCTAACTGCTACCCACAACAGTCAAATAACTAGCTACATAATTCACTACATAGGTGAACCGAGAGAGAGAGAGAGAGAGAGAGGAGAGAGAGAGAGACAGAGAGAGAGAGAGAGAGAGAGAGAGAGAGAGAGAGAGAGAGAGAGAGAGAGACTCCTTATCAATTTAGGAGACTTTAGCAATGATAAAAAAGAGGGACGTGTTTATCATAGCTGACCATTTGAGGCTAGTGGGTTGTTAGAAGCCCAAACACACGTGCAGTCTTAGTTAGCGTTCGACCTTGTCTTCCCGACACGTGGAAAGTGTCAGGTTTGTCGCATCCTTAGAAGAACAATTGAATTTTATACTGTTGTTGTCTGATCAGGAAGTCCCAGCTTTCGTCAGTCTAGCAGGGGGAGGAGGAAAAGGAGGAGGAAGTGTGGGGGGGGGGGGGGGGGGGGAAGGGGAGGAGGAGGAAGTGTGGGGGGGAAGGGAGGAGGAAGTGAGGGGGGGAAAGGGGGGGGGGGGGCACATGCCCCTGGTCTTGCTGGCTGGGATGGTCATACTTGGCACTGTAGTGATAGAAAGCTAAGAAGGAGTGGAAATATCAAATTAGGAAGAGGGGGGGCCCCAGTTTCCGATTGCCTAAACAGTGCTCTCTCTCTCTCTCTCTCTCTCTCTCTCTCTCTCACTCTCTCTCTCTCTCTCTCTCTCTCAGAGCTACAAGAGAAACAGTGGTACATTTAATTCTTCTGATTGTTTGATTGTTTAGTGCACAGAAACTGAGGGACTGTTTCTGGGTGAATTTCTCTCTCTCTCTCTCTCTCTCCTCTCTCTCTCTCTCTCTCTCATCTCTCTCTCTCTCTCTCTCTCTCTCTCTCTCTCCAGTGCACGAAGACAGTGCAACGAGATTTGTTCAGTTCAATGACTTGTTTACAAATCTCACCGCAAATAATGATGCACTGTCTTCTTGCACTGGAGAGAGAGAGAGAGAGAGAGAGAGAGGAGAGAGAGAGAGAGAGAGAGAGAGAGAGAGAGAACAGCCTTTAGGTTTTTTCAGGAAGCCTTCAGGGCGAGATTCTTGGCCACACATGAAATATCTTACCCCTGGACCTACCAAACGTGAACTAAGAGCTGTACTTGTATTTATGCTATTCTATAGGGTATATGCTACGTATTTTCACCATTGCCCAAAGTTAAGATGGTTGGCTCCAAGTAATAAAAGACACAACAGTCCCTGCTATATTCATCCTCTAACTGTTAAGTAGTGGATTAAAAACTTCCACGTTAGCAGCTTCACACATCTGTAAAGAGGACTCATCAACAGCTTGTCGACCCTATGACGTGTTTCCTATCTAACTGGGGCTCCTGAATTTAGGAATGAGGCAGCAGGACCTACACCCCTCTCCCCCGCAAGCTCCAACCCACCACAGTGAACTAACCCCCAGGTACGTTATAGATTGAAGATCGGAATAGATTTAGGACCGCTCATAAGCAAGACAAATGTCCGGCCCTTTCGTCTTTACGGTCTCATGGGTCAGAGCCCGGACGGGGAACAGCGAGGGGCTAGCAACCTAGCCGCGTTTCTACCTGCCATCATCCAGCCCGCGATCGATCTCTTTCGCCAGAGCAGAACGAAAGTATGGTTGGACGCAGGAATATACCTTGCTCTAAGGAAGTGCAACCAGGTACACCCTTACTGCCCTTACTGTGTCCAACTGTACTTCCCTGGTTCTGGTCCTGTGACGTTACGTAGCCCAGCATCCCTACGGCACGACGGGACGCGACGTCTCACTCATCTCTCATGTCGCCCTCCTAATAACTAACGGTAACATCCAGGTTCGAGTCCTTGGAAGGCACGTGGCAAAGCATCCCTACTCTAACATCTCGCCCATCTCCCATGTCGCCATGCTAATACATAATGGTAAAATCTTCTCGTTCATTCCATTGAAGACAATCAGGAAAAGAGGCAAGGCACATTGCCCTCAAATTAGTACATCTTAGAACCCCACTAAGAAAAAACATCTGGCCTGACTCGCAGACCATCTCATGACCACAACAGGAACACCAAAGATGAGGACTTGTTAAGACAATAGCCCCTAAACACAGGCATTATTTGGCAAGGTTGTTATGTTGCCTGGCAACAGAGCAACATTGCTCGGAATGCATTCGCTAAACGGATGATAACAAGTCCTCTGAATGGTTATTTTCGTCTGGAGGACTTGAGCCTTCCTTGTTTTATCAACAGAATCTTCAATGGGTGAGATTGGTGTCCTAATCTCTTACGTCATGGATATTCAAGGGGTCGTCCTTACGTATAACTGTTAATCCACTTATAAAACAGGCTACTGATTCCAAGCTACAACCCTAGTTGGAAAAGCAGGATGCTATAAGCCCGAGGGCTCCAACAGGGAAAAATAGCCTAGCGAGGAAAAGAAATCAGGAAATAAATAAACGACGTGAGAAGTAATGAACGAGGAAAATAGCCTAGTGAGGAAAGGAAATCAGGAAATAAATAAACGACGTAAGAAGTAATGAACGAGGAAAATAGCCCAGTGAGGAAAGGAAATCGAGAAATAAATAAACAAACGATATAAGACGTAATGCACGAGGAAAATAGCCAGTGAGGAAAGGAAACGAAGAAATAAATAAACGACGTAAGAAGTAATGAACGAGGAAAATAGCCCAGTGAGGAAAGGAAATCGAGAAATAAATAAACGATATAAGACGTAATGGACGAGGAAAATAGCCCAGTGAGGAAAGGAAATAAGGAAATAAACGACATGAGAAGTAATGAACGAGGAAATAGCCCAGTGAGGAAAGGAAATAAGGAATAAATAAACGACATGAGAAGTAATGAACGATGAAAATAGCCCAGTGAGGAAAGGAAATCAGGAAATAAATAAACTATATAAGAAGTAATGAACGTGGAAAATAGCCCAGTGAGGAAAGGAAACGAGGAAATAAATAAACGACATAAGAAGTAATGAACGAGGAAAATAGCCCAGTGAGGAAAGGAAACGAGGAAAATTCAAGAGAAAAAGGGTCAAGTAATAGTAAGCCTATACTGATATCAGGATGAAATGTCATATCGACTGAGGTTTTCGGAAATACACATGACTGATTATTTTCTATTTGTTCACTTTCCCCAAATGTGTGTCTGTGTGTTTGTCTGTTTATTGATTATTATTATTATTATTATTTTTATTATTATTATAATTATTATTAGAATAATAATTGTTATTATTATTATTATTATTATAATAATTATTATTATTATTATTATCATTATTATTATCATGATTATTATTAAAATAATAATAATTATTATTATTACAATAATAATTGTTATTGTTATTATTATTATTATCATTATTATCATTGTTATTTCTATTATCATTATTATTATTATTTCTATTATTATTATTATTATTATTTTTATTACTATTATTATTATTATTATCATTATTATCATCCAAGCTACAAACCCTAGCTGTAAAAGTAGGATGCTATAAGCCCAAGGGCTCCAACAGGAAAATAGTCCAGTGAGGAAGAGAAATAAAGATATGAGCAAATAAACCTTAAACGTTGTGAAAGGGTTTGTGTATTGCCATGATCAGCAAAGCTGTACTAGTCAGTGCCACCGATACTAGGTTGGTTTGCTGTGAGCGATCACACTAAAGTCTCCCACCATCACTCATTCGCAGCGACCAGGTTGATGAAAATAGCCAAATCACCGCACATGACTTAGGATGTATCTGAGGCCTTTGTCCTGCAGCGGAATAGAAACGGTTGTTGTTGTTGTTGTTCTATGTATATGTATATGTGTATATATATATATATATATATATATATATATATATATATATATATATATATATATATATACATATATATAATACGTATATATATGTGTGTGTGGGTCTATGCTTATATATATATATATATATATATATATATATATATATACTGTATATATATATATATATATATATATATATATATATATATATATATATATATATATATATATATATGTGTGTGTGTGTGTGTGCGTGTGTGTGTGTGTGTGTGTGAATGTGTGTGTAATAAATCGTACTGTATTTTATTGTGACTTTTTATAGTTTATATAGGACATATTTGTTTTTGACGTTGTTAATAGTTTATATATGACATATCTGTTTTGACGTTGTTGCCTTTTTTAGAATGATTTATTGTTAATTTGTTCTCTTCATTTATTTATTTCCTCATTTCCTTTCCTCACTAGGCTATTTTTCCCTATTGGGTCCCTGGGCTTATAGCATCTTGCTTTTCCAACTAGGGTTGTAGCTTGGATAGTAATAATAATAATAATAATAATAATAATAATAATAATAATAATATTAGAATTTACTGCATACCCAGTATTGCGAACAGGAAAATCTGAATGCAAAGACCAGACTTATATTTTCACAACATACCACACTCATAACAACTATCTCCTCTAAGTAAAAAAACCTTACCCACAAAGTTGGCAACGCCTAAAGTTTACCCATCAAGTTGGCAACACTTAAATTACCAAGAAACACAGAAAAAGGAAAACAAAGCCTCTTATGTAAGTCATAATGGCACTTGCAAGGGTTCTCGCTTGCAAGCGCAATCGCTTGCAAGTGCCTGCATGTGGCCACCCCAACCTTTTATTATTATTATTATTACTATCCAAGCTACCAACCCTAGTTGGAAAAGCAAGATGCTATAAGCCCTGTAGGGGCTCCAACAGGGAAAAATAGACCAGTCAGGAAAGGAAATAGGAAATAAATAAATGCCCCGCCTTTTATTATTATTATTATTACTATCCAAGCTACAACCCTAGTTGGAAAAGCAAGATGCTATCAGCCCAGGGGCTCCAACAGGGAAAAATAGCCCAGTGAGGAAAGGAAATAAGGAAATAAATAAATGAAGAGAACAAATTAACAATAAATCATGCGGCCACCCAGCCTTTTATTATTATTATTATTACTATCCATGCCTACAACCCTAGTTGGAAAAGCAAGATGCTATAAGCCCTGTAGGGGCTCCAACAGGGAAAAAATAGCCCAGTGAGGAAAGGAAATAAGGAAATAAATAAATGATGAGAACAAATTAACAATAAATCATTCTAAAATATAAATTATTACTTAGAGGAGATATTATTATTATTACTATCCAAGCTACAACCCTAGTTGGAAAAGCAAGATGCTATAAGCCCAGGGGCTCCAATAGGGAAAAATAGCCCAGTGAGGAAAGGGAATAAGGACATAAATAAATGAAGAGAACACATTAACAATAAATCATTCTAAAATATAAATTATTACTTAGAGGAGATATTATTATTATTACTATCCAAGCTACAACCCTAGTTGGAAAAGCAAGATGCTATAAGCCCTGTAGGGGCTCCAACAGGGAAAAATAGCCCCAGCGAGGAAAGGAAATAAGGAAATAAATAAATGAAGAGAGCAAATTAACAATAAATCATTCTAAAATATAAATCATTACTTAGAGGAGATATTATTATTATTACTATCCAAGCTACAACCCTAGTTGGAAAAGCAAGATGCTATAAGCCCTGTAAGGGGCTCCAACAGGGAAAAATAGCCCAGTGAGGAAAGGGAATAAGGAAATGGAGAACAAATTAACAATAAATCATTCTAAAATAAGTACAACGTCAAAACAGACGTGTCATATATAAACTATTAACAACATCAAAAACAAAAATGTCATAAATAAACTATAAAAAGACTCATGTCCGCCTGGTCAACAAAAAAGCATTTGCTCCAACTTTGAACTTTTGAAGTTCTACTGATTCAACCACCTGATTAGGAAGGATCATTCCACAACTTGGTACCAGCTGGAATAAAACTTCTAGAGTACTGCCTAGTATTGAGCCTCATGATGGAGAAGGCCTGGCTATTACAATTAACAGCCTGTTCTTAGACCTGGGTGGATACGAGTTCTCAAATTTGGGTATTTCAATTTCTATTAATATCTATGGTAATCAACCTCTTACCTTCTATCTTATATCAAAAATATCTTGGTTAGATTAAATATACAGAAATAAACATTTGTACTGATAAGAAACTCGGCTAAAATTGGCTAAAATTATATAATTTTAAGAAAGTCAGCTAAATTTGGCTAAAATTTATATAATTTTAAGAAAGTCAGCTAAAATTGGCTAAAATTATATAATCTTAAGAAAGTCAGCTAAATTTGGCTAAAATTATATAATTTTAAGAAAGAGCTAAATTTGGCTAAAATTATATAATTTTAAGAATGTCAGCTAAATTTGGCTAAAATTATATAATCTTAAGAAAGTCAGCTAAATTTGGCTAAAATTATATAATCTTAAGAAAATCGGCTAAAATAATATCATTTTATCAATCTCATATATCTTTATCCATATTGAAGCACTAATGTTTTGTATCTTTAAATTTTGAAAAGTAGGTCAAGGTCACTGACTGACCTTAGGGTCAAGGTCACTGACTGACCTTAGGGTCAAGGTCACTGACTGACCTTAGGGTCAAGGTCACTGACTGACCTTAGGGTCAAGGTCACTAACTGACCTTAGGGTCAAGGGCACCGACTGACCTTAGGGTCAAGGGGCACCGACTGACCTTAGGGTCAAGGGCACCGACTGACCTTAGGGTCAAGGGCACTGACTGACCTTAGGATCAAGGTCACTGACTGACCTTAGGGTCAAGTGATTCCATTATCATGAAAAGGAACGTGGTGGCCTATTGGTAAACGTCCCTGCCTGGCGATATCCTGGACTGGGGTTTGAGACATCAGCACCCATAGCCTGGTCCTCCCTGGTCCTATCATGGGTACAGAAGGGGCTTGGGAATGCTATGATGGACTTTCATTACAGCTGAAGTTTTGACAGAATCAAAAGCTTTCTCATAATCCATCAATGCCATACACAGCTGAGTTCTCAGCACCCATAGCCTGGTTCCCCCCTGGTCTTACTTTGCCTCTGCATTCACGAGTGGCCTTTAAACCACAAATCTATAAAAAAAAGAGGGCGATTGTTTATGTGTTTCCTCTGACTACCAATTAATGTAGTTTTCCCCTTGAAGAGTGGATGACTCAACACCCTGTTAGTGACGTCATCAAATGTTAGTGACGTCATCAAATGTTAGTGACGTCATCACAAGAATAGTTACAGAGAAAAAACATGAAAATAAAATCATACTCAAAAACAAAATCAGAGAAAAAACACAGCAAGACAATTGTAGTCAAAACAAAATCACAGAAAAAATAAGACAGAGAGAAAAACACATCAAGAAAATTAGAGTCAAAACAAAATCACAAGACAAAACAAAAGATAAATAAGAGTCTACATAAATCACTATTTTAATTAAATCTATCTATGCTTCAGTGATAGTTAGAAAAGCAGAAAATGAATTTGAATCCAAGAATAAGATATAAAACAAATAAAATAA
>NW_027168673.1:57500-60884 GCF_036898095.1 Palaemon carinicauda
TACATATAATCCAGGATTGTTAATTTCATGCTTGCTTTAGAAAACAATAAAAGAAATTAATAGGATTTCAAATACCAGCCGGCCAAGCACTAATAGGCCTACTGTGGGGCATTTCACCAACGTGTAGGCCTATGCAAAGGATAACATAAGCCTACATATAATCCAGGATTGTTCATTTCATGCTTGCTTTAGAAAACAATAAAAGAAATTAATAGGATTTCAAATACCAGCCGGCCAAGCACTGATAGGCCTAGGTAGGACATTCACCAAGGTAGGCCTCAAGGCCAATAAACCTTGCGTAGGCCTATAATCTTAACAGTTTTAGTCTAACATAAAAAGGCTTAAGCCTAACACAAAAAGACATACCTGGCTGTTATGGGCCCATTAGGCCTAAAATGTAAGCCTTCCTTAACCTTGGGCCTAATGAAGCGAAGTGGTTTAAAGGGAAGTTATCTTCGAAAATTGTTATAAATATGTTATCACTATTTTGTTATATAAAATATTTCGATAAACGATAAAATATTATTCACTTATGGCCGCAGAAGTATCAAAATGAGAAATTTTTCTTTAGTAGGCCTACGGCTACTCAATTACCATTTATCTTCAATTACAATGTTTTTTTCTATATTGAATTTAATTCATTAAATTTCCTTCCATTTTTTCAACTATTTTTCTTACATTCTATTTTCTAATTTAAAAATTCTATGAAAAAAAAGATATATATTTTCAAATTAACCTCAGTTTTCATTTAATTTATATTTATATAATTAATTTCCCACTGTTATTATTTTCCTGTAATTTCTTCATCTGTTTTATCTTCAAATATATATGATGCATATTATTCATGATGAAAATTATATATAATTTCATTAATTTGTAATTTTAAAGATAATGGAAATGATAAATTATTACTAGCCCAATAATAATAATAATAATAATAATGATATTAATAATAATAATAATAATAATAATAATAACAATAATAAAAATAATAATAATAATGATAATAATGATAATAATAGTAATAATAATATTAATAATGATAATAATTAACAATAATAGTAATAATAATATAATAATAATATTATAATAGTAATAATAATAATAATATTATTATTAATAATAATAGTAATGATAATAATAATAATAATAATAACAACAATAATAGTAATAATAATAATAATAATAATAATAACATTAATATTAATAATAATAATAATGATAATGATAATAATAACAATAATAGTAATAATAATAACAATAATAATAATAACAATAATAATAATAATAACATTAATATTAATAATAATAATAATGATAATGATAATAATAATAACAATAATAGTAATAATAATAATAATAATAATAATAACATTAATATTAATAATAATAATAATGATAATGATAATAATAATAACAATAATAGTAATAATAATAATAATAATAATGATAATAATAATAATCATAACAACAACAATAATAATAATAATAATAATAATAATAACAATAAATCTCTTGTTATTTATATATTTGTCATTCTAGTCTTCGTTCACGAGACAAAACAGTTTAATTATTTCCATATGTGTTGAAGCCATCTTGGCGCCTAAGTTCATACCCAGAAAAAGTTTGGCACTGTTTGGGGGTCCTAAATATGCTTTTATAATGACTATTGCTATGAATACTACTATTTCAGGGACTATTACTAGTAGTAGTACTATTACTACTATTTATGTTACTATTACCGCTAGAACTGCTAAGTTGAATTAAGAGCGAGGTTAGAAGAGCTGTTTTTTTTTTTACCTGATAACTATTTTCAAAAGTTTGGCACTGTTTGGGGGTCCTAAATATGCTTTTATAATGACTATTGCTATTAATACTACTATTTCTGGGGACTATTTACTAGTAGTAGTAGTACTACTACTACTATTTATGTTACTATTATCGCTAGTACTGCTAAATTGAATTAAGAGCGAGCTTAAAAGAGGTTTTTTTTTTACCTGATAACTATTTTCAAAAGTTTGGCACTGTTTGGGGGTTCTAAATATGCTTTTATAATGACTATTGCTATTAATACTACTATTTCAGGGGACTATTACTATTAGTAGTAGTACTACTATTACTACTATTTATGTTACTATTACCGCTAGAACTGCTAAGTTGAATTAGAAGCGAGCTTAAGAGCTGATTTTTTTTACTGATAACTATTTTCAAAAGTTTGGCACTGTTTGGGGGTCCTAAATATGCTTTTATAATGACTATTGCTATTAATACTACTATTTCTGGGACTATTACTAGTAGTAGTACTATTACTACTACTATTTATGTTACTATTACCGCTAGAAACTGCTAAGTTAATTTAAGAGCGAGGTTAGAAGAGCTTGTTTTTTTTTTAACTGATATCTATTTTCGAAGTTGCTAGACCTATATATATATATATATATATATATATATATATATATATATATATATATATATATATATATATATATATATATATAAACGTTTCTATATATTTATGCTACAAAATTCTATTTTAAAATATATATAAAACAGACTAGACTTAGAAACATCAGTCTAGCCAACGAAGGTCGAAGTCCTAGAATTAAGATAAACGAGAAAATGGTCTGTGAAAGAAGAGGTTATTTTAAATGGTTATTTTAAATTGAGTTATTTAAATTGAGTTATTTAAAGTGGGTTATTTTAAGGCCCTTAAAAGTAGATGATTAAGATATATGGGAATTTAATATGGTCATTCATATGGGTACTATAGACTCTGTGGAGTTAATTTTGTATGTAGTACTAAGTTTTAGAGTTTCCATACGCGTTTGTGTGTATTTTCTAGTGTATATACAGTAAGATACACTTCCTGTATTAAATATACACATAATTGGATGTATTTAGTAGTAATACACTTCATTTATTGATAAAATTTCTTGATAAACATGTTATGTACAGAGAATAGGTTAATAAGTTTAAAAATATGTATAAATACACATGCAGGTGTATTTTATAGTACACATACACTTCATGTATGAAAGCTGTATGTTATGAAATAATCTAAGATATGTTTAAAAGAATATGCTCACTTTAAGAGCATATGCCAAGAAGAGTTAAATATTTCTTATATTTCTTTATAAAATCATAATTGAAGTCTATAATATCTTCATATATTATAATATAACTTTATATAAACCTTTTTTAACCCTATATGATATACATAATGTATATAATATGTATATGTATAAATTCGTGACTGTTTCATAACTTTATCATAATCAATCTATCTACCAATGACCCCAATTTTATCAGTTTATCAAAGTGTTATTGATAAAATCAACCTTCATTTTGAAAACATGATAAACTTATGATAAGATGTTATCACTG
>NW_027168674.1:0-2500 GCF_036898095.1 Palaemon carinicauda
AATAATTATAATAATGATAATAATAATCATTTTAATAATAATGATAATTATAATAATAATAATGATAATAATGATAATAATAGAAATAATAATAATAATAATAATAATAATAATAATAATAATAATAATAATAATAATAATAATAATAATAATAATAATAATAATAATAATAATAAAATAATAATAATAATAATAATAATAATAATAATAATAATAATAATAATAATAATAATAATAATAATAATAATAATAATAATAATAATAATAATAATTTTAATAATAATAATAATAATCATAATGATTTCAAATAATAATAATAATAATAATAATAATAATAATAATAATAATAATAATAATAATAATAATAATAATAATAATAATAATAATAATACATCACATCATCATATCATACATATACCAAAGGCATTTCCCCCAATTTTGGGGGGTAGCCGACAACAACAAGAAACAAAACAAAAAGGGGACCTCTACTCTCTACGTTCCTCCAGCCTAACCAGGGACTCAGCCGAGTTCAGCTGGTACTGCTAGGGTGCCACAGCCCAACCTCCCACATTTCCACCACAGATGAAGCTTCATACTGCTGAGTCCCCTACTGCTGCTACCTCCGCGGTCATCTAAGGCACCGGAGGAAGCAGCAGGGCCTACCGGAACTGCGTCACAATCGCTCGCCATTCATTCCTATTTCTAGCACACTCTCTTGCCTCTCTCACATCTATCCTCCTATCACCCAGAGCTTTCTTCACACCATCCATCCACCCAAACCTTGGCCTTCCTCTTGTACTTCTCCCATCAACTCTTGCATTCATCACCTTCTTTAGAAGACAGCCATTTTCCATTCTCTCAACATGGCCAAACCACCTCAACACATTCATATCCACTCTAGCCGCTAACTCATTTCTTACACCCGTTCTCACCCTCACCACTTCGTTCCTAACCCTATCTACTCGAGATACACCAGCCATACTCCTTAGACACTTCATCTCAAACACATTCAATTTCTGTCTCTCCATCACTTTCATTCCCCACAACTCCGATCCATACATCACAGTTGGTACAATCACTTTCTCATATAGAACTCTCTTTACATTCATGCCCAATCCTCTATTTTTTACTACTCCCTTAACTGCCCCCAACACTTTGCAACCTTCATTCACTCTCTGACGTACATCTGCTTCCACTCCACCATTTGCTGCAACAACAGACCCCAAGTACTTAAACTGATCTACCTCCTTGAGTAACTCTCCATTCAACATGACATTCAACCTTGCACCACCTTCCCTTCTCGTACATCTCATAACCTTACTCTTACCCACATTAACTCTCAACTTCCTTCTCTCACACACCCTTCCAAATTCTGTCACTAGTCGGTCAAGCTTCTCTTCTGTGTCTGCTACCAGTACAGTATCATCCGCAAACAACAACTGATTTACCTCCCATTCATGATCATTCTCGCCTACCAGTTTTAATCCTCGTCCAAGCACTCTAGCATTCACCTCTCTCACCACTCCATCAACATACAAGTTAAACAACCACGGCGACATCACACATCCCTGTCTCAGCCCCACTCTCACCGGGAACCAATCGCTCACCTCATTTCCTATTCTAACACATGCTTTACTACCTGTGTAGAAACTTTTCACTGCTTGCAACAACCTTCCACCAACTCCATATAACCTCATCACATTCCACATTGCTTCCCTATCAACTCTATCATATGCTTTCTCCAGATCCATAAACGCAACATACACCTCCTTACCTTTTGCTAAATATTTCTCGCATATCTGCCTAACTGTAAAAATCTGATTCATACAACCCCTACCTCTTCTAAAACCACCCTGTACTTCCAAGATTGCATTCTCTGTTTTATCCTTAATCCTATTAATGAGTATTCTACCATACACTTTCCAACTACACTCAACAAACTAATACCTCTTGAATTACAACACTCATGCATATCTCCCTTACCCTTATATAGTGGTACAATACATGCACAGACCCAATCTACTGGTACCATTGACAACACAAAACACACATTAAACAATCTCACCAACCATTCAAGTACAGTCACACCCCCTTCCTTCAACATCTCAGCTTTCACACCATCCATACCCGATGCTTTTCCTACTCTCGTTTGATCTAGTGCTCTCCTCACTTCCTCTATTGTAATCTCTCTCTCATTCTCATCTCCCATCACTGGCACCTCAACACCTGGAACCGCAATTATATCTGCCTCCCTATTATCCTCAACATTCAGCAAACTTTCAAAATATTCCGCCCACCTTTTCCTTGCCTCCTCTCCTTTTAACAACCTTCCATTTCCATCTTTCACTGTCTCTTCAATTCTTGCGCCGGCCTTCCTTACTCTCTTCACTTCTTTCCAAAACTTCTTCTTATTCTCTTCAAATGACTGACCCAGTCCCTGACCCCACCTCAGGTCAGCTGCCCTCTTTGCCTCACGTACCTTGCACTTTACTTCCACCTT
>NW_027168674.1:12500-17500 GCF_036898095.1 Palaemon carinicauda
ACCCAATCTACTGGTACCATTGACAACACAAAACACACATTAAACAATCTCACCAACCATTCAAGTACAGTCACACCCCCTTCCTTCAACATCTCAGCTTTCACACCATCCATACCCGATGCTTTTCCTACTCTCGTTTGATCTAGTGCTCTCCTCACTTCCTCTATTGTAATCTCTCTCTCATTCTCATCTCCCATCACTGGCACCTCAACACCTGGAACCGCAATTATATCTGCCTCCCTATTATCCTCAACATTCAGCAAACTTTCAAAATATTCCGCCCACCTTTTCCTTGCCTCCTCTCCTTTTAACAACCTTCCATTTCCATCTTTCACTGTCTCTTCAATTCTTGCGCCGGCCTTCCTTACTCTCTTCACTTCTTTCCAAAACTTCTTCTTATTCTCTTCAAATGACTGACCCAGTCCCTGACCCCACCTCAGGTCAGCTGCCCTCTTTGCCTCACGTACCTTGCGCTTTACTTCCACCTTTTGCTCTCTATATTTTTCATACTTCTCTATACTATTACTCTGCAGCCATTCTTCAAAAGCCCTCTTTTTCTCTTCCACTTTTACCTTCACTCCTTCATTCCACCATTCACTGCCCTTCCTCATACTGCCTCCAACAACCTTCTTGCCACATACATCACTTGCAATCCCAACAAAATTTTCTTTTGCTAACTTCCACTCCTCCTCTAAATTACCAGTTTCTCGTCATATGCCATTTTCAACCTTTCCTGATATTTACTTTTTACCCCCGGTTTTATTAGCTCTTCAACCCTCACTAGCTCCCTTTTACATCCACCTACTCTATTCCCCCACTCTTTTGCTACAACTAATTTTCCTTCCACCAAAAAATGATCAGACATACCGTTAGCCATACCCCTAAACACGTGCACGTCTTTCAATCTTCCAAACATTCTTTTAGTTATCAACACATAATCCATTAATGCCCTTTCTACTACTCTTCCATTTGCCACTCTTACCCATGTATACTTATTTTTATCTTTCTTTTTAAAAAAGCTAGCACTTATTACCATCTCTTGTTCAACACACATATCTACCAGTCTCTCACCACTCTCATTTTCACCTGGTACGCCATATTTCCCAATGACACCTTCTACCTCTCCAGCACCCACTCTAGCATTTAAGTCACCCATAACAACTACATAATTCCTTCTACCCAGTCCTTCTACACACCTAGTTAATTCATTCCAGAACTCATTCCGCTCTTCTTCACTTTTCTCACTACCTGGCCCATACGCACTGACAAACGCCCAACATTCCCTACCCAACCTAACCCTTACCCACATTAACCTAGATGATATCTCCTTCCATTCCACTACTTTACCTGTCATCCATTCACTCAACAATAAAGCCACACCCTCTCTCGCTCTTCCCCTTTCAATCCCAGACACTCTACCAGACATTTCACCAAACATCACTTCACCCTTTCCTTTCATCTTTGTCTCACACAAGGCCAATACATCCATCCTTCTACTTCTAAACATACTTCCAATCTCACATCTTTTACTCTCTATCGTACTACATCCACGCACATTCAAACACCCCAAAACTAGAGTGCGGGGAGCAGTCACTCTCCCCCCAGCTCCATCTCTTTGTTGCTGTCTCACAGGATACTTTTACAGGAGAGGGGGTTCCCAGCCCCCTCGTCCCGTCCCTTTTAATTTTTATATTATTAATAATAATAATAATAATAATAACAATAATAATAATAATAATAATAATAATTTTAATAATACTTATAATAATAAAAATAATAATAATAATAATAATAATAATAATAATAATAATAATAATAATAATAATAATAATAATAATAATAATTAATAATAATAATAATAATAATAATAATAATAATAATAATAATAATAATAATAATAATAAAAACAATAATAATAATAATAAAAATAATAATAATAAAATAATAATAATAATAACAATAATAATAATAATAATAATAATAATAATAATAATAATAATAATTTCAATAATAATAATAATAATAATAATAATAATAATAATAATAATTATAATAATAATAATAATAATAATAATAATAATAATATCAATAACAATCATAATAATAATAATAATAATAATAATAATAATAATAATAATAATAATAATAATAATAATAATAATAATAATAATAATAATAATAATAATTTTAAAAATAATAATAATAATAATAATAATAATAATAATAATAATAATAATAATAATAATAATAATAATAATAATAATAATAATAATAATAATAATAATAATAATAATAATAATAATAATAATAATAATAATAATAATAATAATAATAATAATAATAATAATAATAATAATAATAATAATAATAATAATAATAATAATAATAATAATAATAATAATAATAATAATAATAATAATAATAATAATAATAATAATAATAATAATAATAATAATAATAATAATAATAATAATAATAATAATAATAATAATAATAATAATAATAATAATAATTTTAATTGATAATAATAATAATAATAATAATAATAATAATAATAATAATAATAATAATAATAATAATAATAATAATAATGATAATAATAATAATAATAATAATAATAATTTTAATAATAATTATAATAATAATTAATAATAATATTAATAATAATAATAATAATAATAATAATAATAATAATAATAATAATAATAATAATAATAATAATAATAATAATAATAATAATAATAATAATAATAATAATAATAATAGTTATAATAATAATAATAATAATAATAATAATAATAATAATAATAATAATAATAATAATAATAATAATAATAATAATAATAATAATAATAATAATAATAAAATAATAATAATAATAATAATAATAATAATAATAATAATAATAATAATAATAATAATAATAATAATAATAATAATAATAATAATAATAATAATAATAATAATAATAATAATAATAATAATAATAATAATAATAATAATAATAATAATAATAACAATAATAATAATAATAATAATAATAATAATAATAATAATAATAATAATAATAATAATAATAATAATAATAATAATAATAATAATAATAATAATAATAATAATATTTTGGGAGTAGACCCTCTTTTAAGCAGGTTTTATTAAAAGTGATTGCTGCCTCAGTGGCGTTAATCTTGTAATTAACTTTTTCTTTTGTTCTTATTATCTTCTTCTCTTCATTTGAACAATCCGTCAGTAACTGGGAAAGGGACATATCAATAGGAAGGTGATGAAGACCATATCATTCACAATTTGTCATTAATATATCACAACACATTGTAAAAGTACAGATAATATGTACAAAGTATAAAACACTATCACAATGTTAGTGCACACAAAGTAATTGTCACTTTTATACAAAATTTATAAATTACGTGGAGTTAAGTTTAACACATCCTTCGACTCAACCGGTTTCGAGCAGTGAGAAGGTTTTCTGCTCATTGTCAAGAGTGAACTGAAATGCAGGTGTTGTTTTGATGGCTTATATACGGAGTCCTGCTACGAGATTCCATCTTCACTGGTTAAGAACCGCCCTAGGGCGGAGACCGTTAATCCTATTGGGTGGTGGCCTCTGCCTCGCCGGGATGTTTGGTGGGATTACTGGGTCTGGTTCTGTCAGGAGATAATCCCTGTTTTGACCTTCAGCTATATCAGTCCTGTCATAGTTGTTATTGCCTGGGCTATTGTTGATAGTGGACCTTATACATGTTGGCAATAAGGTCCCTTCTTGCGTGGTGTTGAGGTTAGGTCTTTGTTGTTGAATAAAAAGAGCTTCCATTATCCGGAGACGTCTACTGTCAGGGGCATGGCCGATGATTGTTACATTTTTCACTATATGCTCCCTTGTTGTCTTGAAATTATGTTTTTGGAGGCAATGCATTTTTATTGCACCCTGTTGCACGTGGTAAGATAATCTCTTAGAAAGACGCATCCCAGAAAAGAGGCAAGAGTATGTAAATCTCACCAATTACGTTCCCACGCCTGCTCAAGAAGAAATATTATGTTTAGGCCTTAATTGCCACTACATGACCAAACCAAGACCGACTGACAAGAGATTGGAAATCGAGCTCCTCCTTGACACCATACAAGAAAATGAACGTAGAGGTGCCCTACGGACGACTGATGCCCTCCAACCCCTACTCTTGGCAGAAGCCCTCACTGACCGTGGCCAATACCGGAGTGGGATTGTCACGAAGGAGATGAGAGATGCTGCCAAGGCTCTTAGATTGCAAGAAGGCATCACTGTACGCCGTGCAGATAAAACTGCCGCCTTCGTTCTCATAAATACAGAGGAGTACCATGAGAAACTAGATCAAATTTTGGCTGATACCTCAAAATTTGAACGATTGTCCCGCAACCCCACTGAGGATATCAAGAGGGAAGCAAACAGCATTATACAAACCATTAATGCTGTCACCAACGCCGTCCATTTGCCACCTATTTCAGGTGATTTTGGGCTCGGCTACTTATACGGAAATGTAAAAACGCACAAGCAAGGGAACCCTCTTAGGCCTATTATCAGCCAGTGCCCTGCCCCTACATACCAACTTGCTAAGAGACTGAACACCTTACTCACACCCTATATCCCCAATAAATATTGTGTGACATCATCAGCAGAATTCCTAGAAAAACTGAGAAATTCCACAAGTGACGGAGTTATTGCCTCCATGGATGTCGAGTCCCTATTTACTAACGTTCCCGTGAATGAAACAATAAAATTCATAATGGACAGAGTTTATAGGGATACAACGACACCCACCCTCAACATCCCCGAGGCCTCTCTCCGTGCACTATTAGAAATATGCACCAAGAAAGCCCCTTTCACTACCCATAAGGGCCATATATTTAATCAGAAAGATGGAGTCGCTATGGGGTCCCCTTTAGGCGTCCTCTTTGCTAATTTTTATATGGGAGTAGTCGAGGAGAGAGTTTTTCGAAAAATCAGT
>NW_027168674.1:40000-42500 GCF_036898095.1 Palaemon carinicauda
CTGCGTCACAATCGCTCGCCATTCATTCCTATTTCTAGCACACTCTCTTGCCTCTCTCACATCTATCCTCCTATCACCCAGAGCTTTCTTCACACCATCCATCCACCCAAACCTTGGCCTTCCTCTTGTACTTCTCCCATCAACTCTTGCATTCATCACCTTCTTTAGAAGACAGCCATTTTCCATTCTCTCAACATGGCCAAACCACCTCAACACATTCATATCCACTCTAGCCGCTAACTCATTTCTTACACCCGTTCTCACCCTCACCACTTCGTTCCTAACCCTATCTACTCGAGATACACCAGCCATACTCCTTAGACACTTCATCTCAAACATATTCAATTTCTGTCTCTCCATCACTTTCATTCCCCACAACTCCGATCCATACATCACAGTTGGTACAATCACTTTCTCATATAGAACTCTCTTTACATTCATGCCCAATCCTCTATTTTTTACTACTCCCTTAACTGCCCCCAACACTTTGCAACCTTCATTCACTCTCTGACGTACATCTGCTTCCACTCCACCATTTGCTGCAACAACAGACCCCAAGTACTTAAACTGATCTACCTCCTCGAGTAACTCTCCATTCAACATGACATTCAACCTTGCACCACCTTCCCTTCTCGTACATCTCATAACCTTACTCTTACCCACATTAACTCTCAACTTCCTTCTCTCACACACCCTTCCAAATTCTGTCACTAGTCGGTCAAGCTTCTCTTCTGTGTCTGCTACCAGTACAGTATCATCCGCAAACAACAACTGATTTACCTCCCATTCATGATCATTCTCGCCTACCAGTTTTAATCCTCGTCCAAGCACTCTAGCATTCACCTCTCTCACCACTCCATCAACATACAAGTTAAACAACCACGGCGACATCACACATCCCTGTCTCAGCCCCACTCTCACCGGGAACCAATCGCTCACCTCATTTCCTATTCTAACACATGCTTTACTACCTGTGTAGAAACTTTTCACTGCTTGCAACAACCTTCCACCAACTCCATATAACCTCATCACATTCCACATTGCTTCCCTATCAACTCTATCATATGCTTTCTCCAGATCCATAAACGCAACATACACCTCCTTACCTTTTGCTAAATATTTCTCGCATATCTGCCTAACTGTAAAAATCTGATTCATACAACCCCTACCTCTTCTAAAACCACCCTGTACTTCCAAGATTGCATTCTCTGTTTTATCCTTAATCCTATTAATGAGTATTCTACCATACACTTTTCCAACTACACTCAACAAACTAATACCTCTTGAATTACAACACTCATGCATATCTCCCTTACCCTTATATAGTGGTACAATACATGCACAGACCCAATCTACTGGTACCATTGACAACACAAAACACACATTAAACAATCTCACCAACCATTCAAGTACAGTCACACCCCCTTCCTTCAACATCTCAGCTTTCACACCATCCATACCCGATGCTTTTCCTACTCTCGTTTGATCTAGTGCTCTCCTCACTTCCTCTATTGTAATCTCTCTCTCATTCTCATCTCCCATCACTGGCACCTCAACACCTGGAACCGCAATTATATCTGCCTCCCTATTATCCTCAACATTCAGCAAACTTTCAAAATATTCCGCCCACCTTTTCCTTGCCTCCTCTCCTTTTAACAACCTTCCATTTCCATCTTTCACTGTCTCTTCAATTCTTGCGCCGGCCTTCCTTACTCTCTTCACTTCTTTCCAAAACTTCTTCTTATTCTCTTCAAATGACTGACCCAGTCCCTGACCCCACCTCAGGTCAGCTGCCCTCTTTGCCTCACGTACCTTGCGCTTTACTTCCACCTTTTGCTCTCTATATTTTTCATACTTCTCTATACTATTACTCTGCAGCCATTCTTCAAAAGCCCTCTTTTTCTCTTCCACTTTTACCTTCACTCCTTCATTCCACCATTCACTGCCCTTCCTCATACTGCCTCCAACAACCTTCTTGCCACATACATCACTTGCAATCCCAACAAAATTTTCTTTTGCTAACTTCCACTCCTCCTCTAAATTACCAGTTTCTCGTCATATGCCATTTTCAACCTTTCCTGATATTTACTTTTTACCCCCGGTTTTATTAGCTCTTCAACCCTCACTAGCTCCCTTTTACATCCACCTACTCTATTCCCCCACTCTTTTGCTACAACTAATTTTCCTTCCACCAAAAAATGATCAGACATACCGTTAGCCATACCCCTAAACACGTGCACGTCTTTCAATCTTCCAAACATTCTTTTAGTTATCAACACATAATCCATTAATGCCCTTTCTACTACTCTTCCATTTGCCACTCTTACCCATGTATACTTATTTTTATCTTTCTTTTTAAAAAAGCTAGCACTTATTACCATCTCTTGTTCAACACACATATCTACCAGTCTCTCACCACTCTCATTTTCACCTGGTACGCCATATTTCCCAATGACACCTTCTACCTCTCCAGCACCCACTCTAGCATTTAAGTCACCCA
>NW_027168674.1:45000-47500 GCF_036898095.1 Palaemon carinicauda
TCCCTGTTTTGACCTTCAGCTATATCAGTCCTGTCATAGTTGTTATTGCCTGGGCTATTGTTGATAGTGGACCTTATACATGTTGGCAATAAGGTCCCTTCTTGCGTGGTGTTGAGGTTAGGTCTTTGTTGTTGAATAAAAAGAGCTTCCATTATCCGGAGACGTCTACTGTCAGGGGCATGGCCGATGATTGTTACATTTTTCACTATATGCTCCCTTGTTGTCTTGAAATTATGTTTTTGGAGGCAATGCATTTTTATTGCACCCTGTTGCACGTGGTAAGATAATCTCTTAGAAAGACGCATCCCAGAAAAGAGGCAAGAGTATGTAAATCTCACCAATTACGTTCCCACGCCTGCTCAAGAAGAAATATTATGTTTAGGCCTTAATTGCCACTACATGACCAAACCAAGACCGACTGACAAGAGATTGGAAATCGAGCTCCTCCTTGACACCATACAAGAAAATGAACGTAGAGGTGCCCTACGGACGACTGATGCCCTCCAACCCCTACTCTTGGCAGAAGCCCTCACTGACCGTGGCCAATACCGGAGTGGGATTGTCACGAAGGAGATGAGAGATGCTGCCAAGGCTCTTAGATTGCAAGAAGGCATCACTGTACGCCGTGCAGATAAAACTGCCGCCTTCGTTCTCATAAATACAGAGGAGTACCATGAGAAACTAGATCAAATTTTGGCTGATACCTCAAAATTTGAACGATTGTCCCGCAACCCCACTGAGGATATCAAGAGGGAAGCAAACAGCATTATACAAACCATTAATGCTGTCACCAACGCCGTCCATTTGCCACCTATTTCAGGTGATTTTGGGCTCGGCTACTTATACGGAAATGTAAAAACGCACAAGCAAGGGAACCCTCTTAGGCCTATTATCAGCCAGTGCCCTGCCCCTACATACCAACTTGCTAAGAGACTGAACACCTTACTCACACCCTATATCCCCAATAAATATTGTGTGACATCATCAGCAGAATTCCTAGAAAAACTGAGAAATTCCACAAGTGACGGAGTTATTGCCTCCATGGATGTCGAGTCCCTATTTACTAACGTTCCCGTGAATGAAACAATAAAATTCATAATGGACAGAGTTTATAGGGATACAACGACACCCACCCTCAACATCCCCGAGGCCTCTCTCCGTGCACTATTAGAAATATGCACCAAGAAAGCCCCTTTCACTACCCATAAGGGCCATATATTTAATCAGAAAGATGGAGTCGCTATGGGGTCCCCTTTAGGCGTCCTCTTTGCTAATTTTTATATGGGAGTAGTCGAGGAGAGAGTTTTTCGAAAAATCAGTAAACCAGACCTCTATGTACGCTACATTGACGATACTTTCATAAAAACGGCCAATCAGGAGAGCATAGAAGAACTTCGCCGAATTTTCGAGGAATGCAGCTCGCTCAGGTTCACCCTAGAGCACAGCCTCCAAGGACGTCTCCCCTTCCTTGATGTCCTTGTAGAAACAAGCAATGATAGTTTTAGTACCTCGGTGTACGTAAAACCAACGAATCTTGGCCTATGTCTGAATGGTGACAGCGAGTGCCCTAGTCGGTATAAAACTGCCACCATTAAGGCTTTTATTCGGAGAGCCATTTCTCACTGTTCTTCGTGGAGAGGCACCCACGAGGAACTTGACAGTTACTAAAATTCTGGTGAATAATGGCTTCACGAATAAGGACATTAATCGGCAAATTAAAAAAGAAATCGAGAAATGGTACCAGAATGAAGGCCCTAATGATACCAACACGCCAGCAAAAATAAATCTTTACTATAAAGGCATTATGAGCGTAAACTACAACGAAGAAGAAAAGATTATGAAAAATATATAATAAAAAACAACGTTTTTGCCACGGCAGAGGATACTGAAATCAACCTCATAATTTATTACCAATCAGCAAAAACACGAGACTTGATAATGAAAAACAACCCTGCCCCTGCCATGCAAGATGACTTGAAAAAGACGAACGTAGTGTACCGATATAAATGCCCCGTCCAGGAATGTCCTGGCACCTACATCGGGATGACGACGATGCGTCTTTCTAAGAGATTATCTTGCCACGTGCAACAGGGTGCAATAAAAATGCATAGCCTCCAAAAACATAATTTCAAGACAAAAGGGAACATATAGTGAAAAATGTAACAATCATCGGCCATGCCCCTGACAGTAGACGTCTCCGGATAATGGAAGCTCTTTTTATTCAACAACAAAGACCTAACCTCAACACCACGCAAGAAGGGACCTTATTGCCAACATGTATAAGGTCCACTATCAACAATAGCCCAGGCAATAACAACTATGACAGGACTGATATAGCTGAAAGTCAAAACAGGGATTATCTCCTGACAGAACCAGACCCAGTAATCCCACCAAACATCCCGGTGAGGCAGAGGCCACCACCCAATAGGGTTAACGGTCTCCGCCCTAGGGCGGTTCTTAACCAGTGAAGATGGAATCTCGTAGCAGGACTCCGTATATA
>NW_027168674.1:57500-60836 GCF_036898095.1 Palaemon carinicauda
AACGTAGTGTACCGATATAAATGCCCCGTCCAGGAATGTCCTGGCACCTACATCGGGATGACGACGATGCGTCTTTCTAAGAGATTATCTTGCCACGTGCAACAGGGTGCAATAAAAATGCATAGCCTCCAAAAACATAATTTCAAGACAAAAGGGAACATATAGTGAAAAATGTAACAATCATCGGCCATGCCCCTGACAGTAGACGTCTCCGGATAATGGAAGCTCTTTTTATTCAACAACAAAGACCTAACCTCAACACCACGCAAGAAGGGACCTTATTGCCAACATGTATAAGGTCCACTATCAACAATAGCCCAGGCAATAACAACTATGACAGGACTGATATAGCTGAAAGTCAAAACAGGGATTATCTCCTGACAGAACCAGACCCAGTAATCCCACCAAACATCCCGGTGAGGCAGAGGCCACCACCCAATAGGGTTAACGGTCTCCGCCCTAGGGCGGTTCTTAACCAGTGAAGATGGAATCTCGTAGCAGGACTCCGTATATAAGCCATCAAAACAACACCTGCATTTCAGTTCACTCTTGACACTGAGCAGAAAACCTTCTCACTGCTCGAAACCGGTTGAGTCGAAGGATATGTTAAACTTAACTCCACGTAATTTATAAATTTTGTATAAAAGTGACAATTACTTTGTGTGCACTAATATTGTGATAGTGTTTTATACTTTGTACATATTATCTGTACTTTTACAATATGTTGTGATATATTAAAGACAAATTGTGAATGATATGGTCTTCATCACCTTCCTATTAATATGTCCCTTTCCCAGTTACTGACGGATTGTTCAAATGAAAAGAAGAAGATAATAAGAACAATAGAAAAAGTTAATTACAAGATTAACGCCACTGAGGCAGCAATCACTAATAATAATAATAATAATAATAATAATAATAATAATAATAATAATAATAATAATAATAATAATAATAATAATAATAATAATAATAATAATAATAATAATAATAATAATAATAATAATAATAATAATAATAATAATAATAATAATAATAATAATAATAATAATAATAATAATAATAATAATAATAATAATAATAATAATAATAATAATAATAATAATAATAATAATAATAATAATAATAATAATAATAATAATAATAATAATAATAATAATAATAATAATAATAATAATAATAATAATAATAATAATAATAATAATAATAATTTAATAAATAATAATAATAATAATAATAATAATAATAATAATAATAATAATAATAATAATAATAATAATAATAATAATAATAATAATAATAATAATAATAATAATAATAATAATAATAATAATAATAATAATAATAATAATAATAATAATAATAATAATAATAATAATAATAATAATAATAATAATAATAATAATAATAATAATAATAATAATAATAATAATAATAATAATAATAATAATAATAATAATAATAATAATAATAATAATAATAATAATAATAATAATAATAATAATAATAATAATAATAATAATAATAATAATAATAATAATAATAATAATAATAATAATAATAATAATAATAATAATAATAATAATAATAATAATAATAATAATAATAATAATAATAATAATAATAATAATAATAATAATAATAATAATAATAATAATAATAATAATAATAATAATAATAATAATAATAATAATAATAATAATAATAATAATAATAATAATAATAATAATAATAATAATAATAATAATAATAATAATAATAATAATAATAATAATAATAATAATAATATTAAATAATAATAATTAATAATAATAATAATAATAATAATAATAATAATAATAATAATAATAATAATAATAATAATAATAATAATAATAATAATAATAATAATAATAATAATAATAATAATAATAATAATAATAATAATAATAATAATAATAATAATAATAATAATAATAATAATAATAATAATAATAATAATAATAATAATAATAATAATAATAATAATAATAATAATAATAATAATAATAATAATAATAATAATAATAATAATAATAATAATAATAATAATAATAATAATAATAATAATAATAATAATAATAATAATAATAATAATAATAATAATAATAATAATAATAATAATAATAATAATAATAATAATAATAATAATAATAATAATGATAATAATAATAATAATAATAATAATAATAATAATAATAATAATAATAATAAAAATAATAATAATAATAATAATAATAATAATAATAATAATAATAATAATAATAATAATAATAATAATAATAATAATAATAATAATAATAATAATAATAATAAATAATAATAATAATAATAATAATAATAATAATAATAATAATAATAATAATAATAATAGTAATAATAATAATAATAATAATAATAATAATAATAATAATAATAATAATAATAATAATAATAATAATAATAATAATAATAATAATAATAATAATAATAATAATAATAATAATAATAATAATAATAATAATAATAATAATAATAATAATAATAATAATAATAATAATAATAATAATAATAATAATAATAATAATAATAATAATAATAATAATAATAATAATAATAATAATAATAATAATAATAATAATAATAATAATAATAATAATAATAATAATAATAATAATGATAATAATAATAATAATAATAATAATAATAATAATAATAATAATAATAATAATAATAATAATAATAATAATAATAATAATAATAATAATAATAATAATAATAATAATAATAATAATAATAATAATAATAATAATAATAATAATAATAATAATAATAATAATAATAATAATAATAATAATAATAATAATAATAATAATAATAATAATAATAATAATAATAATAATAATAATAATAATAATAATAATAATAATAATAATAATAATAATAATAATAATAATAATAATAATAATAATAATAATAATAATAATAATAATAATAATAATAATAATAATAATAATAATAATAATAATAATAATAATAATAATAATAATAATAATAATAATAATAATAATAATAATAATAATAATAATAATAATAATAATAATAATAATAATAATAATAATAATAATAATAATAATAATAATAATAATAATAATAATAATAATAATAATAATAATAATAATAATAATAATAATAATAATAATAATAATAATAATAATAATAATAATAATAATAATAATAATAATAATAATAATAATAATAATAATAATAATAATAATAATAATAATAATAATAATAATAATAATAATAATAATAATAATAATAATAATAATAATAATA
>NW_027168676.1:25000-27500 GCF_036898095.1 Palaemon carinicauda
TGGGACTCATTGTGCTTAGTGCTACGAAAACCGAGTGTAAAACTATGAAGAACTAAATTAACTCTACACCCCGTCTGATGAATGTGGAGGCGACCAACAGCAAAGGCTATGGAATCATCATACCCATGCTCTTTTTCATCCTATGAAGTCATTATAAGGTGGGTCATTGTATTGATTGGCACAATAGTAGTGGCATTTCTTTGGTGACTTTTATCATCCTCAAGTCAAAAAATAAATAAAGCCTTGAACTCAGTAATTGAAAATCGCTCTTGAAACTAGGTTTGTTTATAGGCTACTCTAATTAAAATTATCAATTGTCGACCTTAAATTGCTTGTTAATTGAAATTCGGCCTTTTAACGTATATTCTTAAGTGATGCCCTCATCGCATATATTTCATTTGTTAATTAGGTCAAAATATTGAAATTGTTGACTTTTGATTTGCAATTTTAAAATTTAATATTGAATTGATATTAGCTTTGGAGGTGAATTTAACTTTTTGATTTACCTTTATATATTGTAAACAATTTTAGTGTAGTCAAAAATTATATTGATATTTCCATTTAAACAATTCTATACAAATTCTGGTTTTCAATTTGAATTGGGTGGTTAAAGATTTACCTATCTTTTAGGTCTGGCTCAAGGTGGAGTGGAAAGCTTGGGACAGGAGTACATCTGCCAATGCTTCTAGGTTTGCTTTACCAGAAGCAATCGCTACTCCAGTGAACTAGCATCAACTGACAACCAACTATATATAATAAATTTGTCAAGATTATTTAAAATCTACAGATGTTAGTTTCTGTATTACAAATAAATATTTTGTTATAACACGGTCGTTTGTCCTAAGTCATTTTTTCTGCTCATGGCGACCGTGACAGGATTGAGGATGTTGGTTGTTAAGAGTTGCTGCTGGTTCGCTTCCAAGCTAGTCAGACGAGGTGTAATTTATCATTTATATTTCCTTGGTTAAATTTTAAGATTACGTATATTTCCATTGCCGTTTTGACTTTAGGTTTTATATTCTTACTGAAACTGGTATCAAGATGACTGAGTTATTTATCAAATCACGAAAATATGTTAGAAAGTCTGTTACTGAAATTTACAATAAGAAGGATCAGTTTTCATTATATAGTGATATTGAACGTTCTACACTGAAACTGAGGCTTGAAGAGCATTTCACGAAATTATCTGACTTAGATTCTAAAATACAAAATTCAAAGTTTTCTACTGAATGTGATGAAGCTGCTTTGTTAGTTGAGCTTGATGCATGTGAACAGTACAAAACTAAAATTCAAGAGAGTATCTCTACTTTACAAAATTTACCTCAGGTTCGGCATCTGCCTATAGATAATCAGTCACATCAGTCCTTGTTAAAGAGTCCTCATGCTCCTTTACCAACCTTCAATAGTACTGAAGGCGAAGATCTTGGGAAGTTTTTTGTAGAATTTGAACAAACTCTTTCAAAGTTTAAGTTCCCAGAATATGATAAGTTATTGTTGTTAAAACAGCAGGTAAAGGGAAGAGCTCTTACATTAATTAACACTTTGGATGTTCAAAGTCAGAGTTATGCTGATGCAAAAGCTTTGCTAGAGAAGGCTTTAGGCTCAAGAGAAGTTCAAATTTTTAATACCATAAAGCAAATCTCTTCAATAAAACTTTCAGATGATGATGATCCTTTTGAATATATTGGGAAAGTAAGCAATTTAGTAGCAAGCGTTAAGACCTTAAATATTGATATTGACATGTTTCTTCAGTTTTTCTTCTGGAATGGTTTAAATGAGAAATTCAAGTGTCATATGACTGCCATAACTAACAAAATTAGGCCATCTCTTGCAGAGATTAGGGATAATTTCTTTGATGCTAGTGAGAGATATTTACAAGGTAAAAAATGTAAGACAGTAGAGAAACATAAGTCTGACACTACTAGCTTTGCTGCCAAGGTTTCTTTTGACTCTAAAGTAGGTAAATGCAGCATTTGTAGTAGATTAGGCAAAGATCCAAGTCATTTTTTGAGTAAATGTCCTAACTTTGTTTCTAGCAAAGATAAAAGAACAAAATTGGAGGAACTGGGTGCTTGCTCAAAGTGTGGCTATCCAAGTCATATATTATCAGAATGCAGATTCAGATTTAATTCCAAATGTAAAAACTGCAAGGGCTGGCATATGTCATTTTTGTGTCCCGATGAAAAAGGTGCTACCAGTATTAAAGAAAATCCAAATTCCGAAAAGAAAAAATGTAAAGCCAGTAACAGTACCGATAGAGTTAGAAACTCTGAGAGTGGTAATGGAGATGTTGTTGGTAGTTCAAGCAGTAGTGTTGCTGCTATAACTGAAGTTTTAAATTGTGAGGTTGAGGGATATACAATTTTGCCAACTTTTAATATTTCAATTAAAGGTACCAATTTCAGGGTCCTTAAAGACACTGGATGTCAAGCAAATTACATTGAAGAAAATTTGGCTCAAGATTTAAATTTGAAAGTTGTAAATAATGGAGTTTCTTTAA